>NC_069104.1:7421031-7721031 GCF_947172395.1 Bicyclus anynana | reverse complement strand
TTTAAAACAATCTTTTAAGAAATGATGAAGGTCTGGCCATCTTAGGTTATTACACCCGTAGCATATATTACACGCAGTACGCACGTTTTTGCTTACTAACACGTCTAAGTAAATTCCCTCTGAACATCACGGTATTTTTAAGATGGTAAAATAGCGTATATCAGCTTACTCATAAGTCTATCATGGGTATAAAATATATCTTAAGCTGTAGTAAATATTCATCATTATCAGCCTATTTTAACGGCCTACTGCAGGGCAAGGCCTTCCTTCTTATAGGAGAGGGGATATGGACCTTGATACCCATATCATGGAGTGCATTTCAAATAGCCTGTCCTCCATCTTGATCGTCCGCCATATTTTAAGTCACGTGACTATTTTTTTCGTATTCCTGATTGCAAACCCCTTTATTTGATATCCATATCATGGGGGTCTATTTCAAACTGCCAGTACACTATCTTGGAGAGGCCGCCATATTAGATTTGTAATGACGGTTAGTCATGTATTGTCATCAAAACATAGAGCATGTGCAAAATTTTATCCTACATGAATACCGACCTTCAAATTAAGATTTCAAGATTTTCTTTCATACATAGTTACGAGTGAAGCTAATATAAGCGTGTAAAAAAAGTTTAGGATGAGAATGTTAAATTCAATATAACAACCACTATGACATGTTAACTCAGACCAATTATTGTATAGGACCTGCCTCGCTAGACGTTACTTTTCTGTCAAAGTATATGATCAACGGTCTAATGCGATTATAAAAACTGTCTCTATAGAATCTATGTTAAATAGTTGTAATCGTGTTCGTCGGTTAAAGAGCTCCGTAAAAATACCTTTTTGTGTAATAGGGATGATGACAGTTTTTTAAATTGTATATAAATTAAGAGTATACTAATAGTAAAGCAATTTTGTAAAAGTAACAGGGTATCTGCGATCATTACTTTCGGAGCTACAGGGATTTAAAGAGTCAGATTTGCGGCGCTGCCGCGGATCTCTGAAAAACGCCCCATACAAAATGGCTCAAAAAAATGACGTCATAGGCATGTAATGATCGTTAGATTTGTATGCGCGTTCAAACAAAATTACTAATATCTTTGTTATTTGTGCGTTTATCTTTATAGTTCATATATTAAAAAATGTCACATTTAATGTAAGGAAGCTAAAACTGTATGAATTTTCATCTAATTACGATAAAAAAATTTTAGTAGTTTTTGAAATTTTATAATCTCATTTATTTTGCAAATATCCAGACAATCTTTGCTTTTTATGTATAAATTAGTTAACATTGACCCTATTTACCCGAATGTATCATAAAAATCAATATATTCAAACCTAGTCATCATCCCCATTGAATTGTTTAAAAAACGGCCAAAAACTTCTAGTTTAGTATAAGATATACACCAAATCTAAGCTTGTTTTCTTCAGAAAATGACAGACAATTTTGTTCGTGACTATGAGTGCGATACAGGTCCTTCTATAATTGGTCTGAGCATGTTAATGATAATAACTGGGAACGACCACAGAATACTTATTAAGCATAACTAATAATGGCGTAGCTTCGTAGCACTACGTAGCACGACGTAGACTGTTAATGATTATGTAGCTCTACTCTGTAACGATGTCTTTACAACTCGACCGTGTGAGCCTTAAATTAGACTCTATTTCTAATTCAAGACTGGCGAGTTATAAAAACAACGGTATACATATGGACATATTTAATTAATTTTCCTTAAATAATATAAAGATAGAGCTGTGATAGCCCAGTGGATATGACCTCTGCCTCCGATTCCGGAGGGTGTGGGTTCGAATCCGGTCCGGGGCATGCACCTCCAACTTTTCAGTTGTGTGCATTTTAAGAAATTAAATATCACGTGTCTCAATCGGTGAAGGAAAACATCGTGAGGAAACCTGCATACCAGAGAAATATCTTAATTCTCTGCGTGTGTGAAGTCTGCCAATCCGCATTGGGCCAGCGTGGTGGACTATTGGCCTAACCCCTCTCATTCTGAGAGGAGACTCGAGCTCAGCAGTGAGCCGAATATGGGTTGATGACGCTAATATAAAGATAGTGTTATGGGAAATACTCCAGAGCATCCTGTATGTGTGTGCAGCTAGGAGTCATTCGATGTTGTGTCTGCTTTACCATCTTAGTTAGCATCACACTGCAAGACACCGGGTAGGTTTCATTCTTTTTTATTTGCCACAGGATGATGATAAATCTTTGTACGAATCTTAGGGACATCCTAAGATTTGTACAAAGCATTTAGCATCATCCATTGGCGTGCACTTCATAGATACAAAAAATCACTACCTACTCTGTTGAAGAACGAATGTATTGAAAAGATTTTTTTTGAGATTTACTTACCATCAAGAGATAACATGTAAAGAATAATAAATTAAAAGTTTTACGATTTTCAGACAGTTCTTTCCCGTGGTTCTTTCAGAAACGGCTTTAATTAATACGTCACTGGCATTAAAAAAGATACATTACTATACAGCTAGGTACAATCAAGTTCAAGCACTCGCTTATCAAAAAAAAACAGGAAAGGAAAATGTTCTGAAACGTGAAAACGCTTATCTGGATGAACGTTAAGAATTAGTTTTAATTAAGCGGCCAAGTTCTGACCCAACTAACAATTGAATAAAAGCTTGTAAAAAGAAAAGAACCTTAGTAATAAAAGAATTACGTTCACTAAACCAAACTTTTCATTTAGTCACTTGATTATCTAAAGGCAATGATTTCTATACTATTAGATACGTTACGTACCTACAAAAAAACCACAAAAAGTGTTCCTAACTCAGCTACTCCACTGGGCGCACATATGCACAATTTTGTGATTACTTACCCCAGTGGATATGAGCTCCGCCTCCGATTCCGAAGGGCGTAGGTTCGAATCCGAGGCATGCACCTCCAACTTTCCAGTTGTGTGCATTTTAAGAATTTAAATATCACATGTCTCAAACGGTAAAGGAAAACATCGTGAGGAAGCCTTCATACCAGAGAATTTTCTTAATTCTCTGAGTGTGTGAAGTTTGCCAATCCGCATTGGGCCAGCGTGGTGGACTATTGGCTTGACCCCTCTCATTCTGAAAGGAGACTCGAGCTCAGCAGTGAGCCGAATATGGGTTGATAATGATGATGATGATGATAGTTTTTTACTTTTTTAGTTACTTCCTGAACACTCAACTCAACATTGTAGACAATATTTAGTTTTGTTATACTCAAATAACTTTCTTTTTTTATTGTGCGGCTAAATGAAATTAAGCCAATTGGTGCCTTTGGCCAATACTGAGGTACTGACGCACTAGTGCCATATCTAACAGTATAAAATCATTGTTTAAAAGTGATTAAACGAATTACGTTGACTAAAACAAAGTTTCCCTTTTGACACTTGATTTTTACTATTATTATCTAACTTTTCGTTCCCTCTATACTTACCTACTTTGGAGTTGTATCCATTTAATTAAAGCACCAACCTAAGATAACAATACCTTTGTCGTGGTTCAAGTTATTTACAATTAAAACTTTTCTTTTCCCTTTACGCTACTTTCCATTGTTACCTTATCTTTGTAAAACTTAAAAGAAATGATAATCCTACAACTTGTTCCATTGATTAAATAAAGATTGTCTACATAGGTAGGCTTTCATTTTATTCTACAAGCAAAGACTCACCACCAAGCGATTAAGCTTACAGAATGATGCGAGGTAAAGCATATTTCTACTGGGAAGAAAAGTCCATACTTGTACCATTTTCATGCCTACTACATTTTTTTTCTATGAAATATAGACTATGGCTTGACTAATATTATACCTGAAAGAAAGCAGTAATGCGGTCTAAGTCGCGGAGCACGCTTACACAGAAGATGTTTATTCACTCTTGCTTTTAGAGTGTTTAAATTATAAGTGTTAGGAAACACTAACGCCTGAAGGGCATTCCAAAACAGTGCGTATGGTCCATGTCATAAGACTCAGAGTTACGCTTAGCGTCGTTTTCATCATCATCATTAACAAACCACTATCTTCAACTCACTGTCGAGCACGAGTCTCCTATCAGAATGAGAAGGGGGTGGAATAATCCACCACGCTGGCCCAATACGGATTGGCAGACATTACACACGAAGAGAATTTAGAAAATTCTTAGGTGCGCAGATTTCTTTACGACGTTTTTCCTTTACTATTTGAAACACTTATTATTTCTTAAAATGCACACAAGTGAAAAGTTAGAGGTGCATGCCCCGGACCGGATTAGAACGTACGCCCTTAAAATCGAAGACAGAGGTCATATCCACTGTTCTATCAGAACGGCATATTGTCACTTTACCTCAAGTGAAATCGCAGTGCTAACTTGTGGTTAAATGAAAAAATATTCTGTGAGAAGAGGAAAGTAGTAGCTGCGTGTATGAAAGAACCTTGAAGGCGTGCTTACGCATAATAACATCAGGACATAAAAGATTATTGCAGCGAGCTTAAACTCTTGGCAATACACCAGATCCCATTCGGCTCAAGGTCAGTGACACAAAATTATTAAATAACAACGCTCTTCCTCTATAGAATATTCTTATGAAATAAGGAAATGTGATTTTGCCAAATGCTTTTATGTTATACTAGCAGACGCCCGCGTCTTCGAAACCATTGAATTTTCCGCGATAAATAGTAGCCTATGGGTTAATCCAGGATATTATATATCTTGTTTTTAAATTTCGGCCAAATCGGTTCAATAGTTGCGGTGTTAAAGAGTAATAAACATTCATACAAACTTTCGCGTTTATAATATTAACCGCGTGGGACAAGTAGACTCACATTTCAAAATTGAAATGAATCACACTTTTGAACTGCGTCTTCTTCTTCCTAGTGGCTGGTGGGAGGCTTCGGCTGTGGCTAGTTACCACCCTACCGACAAAGACGTAACGCAAAGCGATTTAGCGTCCCGGTATAATGTCGTGTAGTGGGGTCCCACTACGTGGGGTCAGCTTTCCAGCATGAAATCGCCCACTTTTCCCGATCTTGGGCATCCGACTTCTTGATTTTGTTGGCTCTCCAATCGACGATGTTAATTTAGCGGTTTTTGGGGCGGCTTCGGGGTTTAGTTCTTCCATATGCCTCTGCTGGTACATAGTACTTAGATTAAGATATAACTACAGATTAAAGAATAATAGGCAGATATAGCATACGGAACACAGCAGTGATGCAGCCATTCCAAATACAAATTCAAAAAAGAATACATTCTCGAGTCAGTAAGACACGAAGCGTCGCATCAGTTATATTATTCAAGAAAAATGGCATCTTATATTTTATTTAATATTTTAAAAATGTTTACAAAACTTAATAAATAAGATGGAGTATTTTTTTATAGGTAATTATCGATTATTAGTCTATTACATATCAATTTACGTAATTGTTTTTAATGTTAAATCTTGAAATACAAATTATGAAAAAAGTTTGTATATGCGAGTGTCAAGGAGACGCGTGTCGTTTGTTTTTTTTATGGGTTTCACAGGCCTCATCGCGCTGCTTGTGTACTCATTCTATATCATTCTTTATTCTGCGGATAGAACTTAGAATTCCAGAACGCTTTCTATCTGCGCCGGTCCTAGTTACATCCAGAGTTCGATCAAAGGGTAACGCTCGACATATCTCCTTATCCCATAAAAACATGTGCGTAAAGTTATTATCTTCTGAAATAAAAGCAATTTCGTCGGTCAACACACCGCGTAGTGGCGTCGCCTGTGTAACGTAAGAGCTCTTTTGAGCTAAATTAATTTCATTCCCTTTAAAATACAAACCAACGAATTATCTGGGAAAGTAATTTCGTAGATCGAATGCCTACATTTCATTACTAGCCGTCTCCCGGCGGGTTGACCCGCGTAGTTCCCGTTCCCGTGATAATACAGGGATACAATATAGCCTGTGACACTCACAAATAATGTGGCTTTCTAGTGATTGACGGCCTCCGTGCCGCAGTGGTATGCGCGGTGGATTTACAAAACGGAGGTCTTGGGTTCGATCCTCGGCTGGGCAGATTGAGATTTTCTTAATCGGTCCAGGTCTGGCCTGGTGGGAGGCTTCGGCCGTGGCTAGTTACCACCCTACCGTATGCAGGTATGCAGGTTTCCTCACCATGTTTTTCCTTCACCGTTTGAGACACGTGATATTTAATTTCTTAAAATGCACATAACTGATGAAAAGTTGGAGGTACGTGCCTCGGACCGGATTCGAACCGGTATACTTTTACATGCAATCATTATAATCAAATTAATTCTTCACTATAAAGACAAAGCACAATGAAGTAAGTTCAAAAGTCAATACACAGAATATAAAGAAATTTGTAATACAAGCAAAGTTCCAATAAAGTTTTAGTGTTTCGAATCAGAAACGCTTAGGAATTTTGCATTATGCAAGAATGAACTGCGCTTCGCCGAACTTCAACTATTTCGAAATTTATTCGCATTTAAGGTCTCCTACACACGGGACACTGGCCATAACACAAAACGCCGCTACCGGCATATTTCCTGTAGTTTTCATAAGGACTCGCCGCGCACTATTTTTTTTTTTTTTAAATAAATGCTTTTTCTTTCTTTCTTTCTTTCTTTCACTGTTGACGCCGATGGCCGCCACACGCTACAATCGTCGCTGCTCGCTTCTTGTGGCCCGCACCGGCCACTAAACTCCGACACACGCCACTCGCGCGATTATGACACTGTATGGGTAACAAAGTAGCAGCCACCGACCACAAGTGTCGGCCACCGGCCACAAGTGCGTTGAGAAAAAAAAGCTACTTATATGGCTACTTGCGTAAGGAGCTTGCACATTACTATTTATTATAGGTGCTGCATACGTACAATAGATGCCGTATACTTAATAATGATGCAGCTTACTGTGCTGTTTAAAAGCAATAAGGTGCTTGTATACAGCATAGCATGGCTTCGAATCCGGTCCGGGGCATGCACCTCCAACTTTACAGTTGTGTGCATTTTAAGAAATTAAATATCACGTGTCTTAAACGGTGAAGGAAAACATCGTGAGGAAATTTCTCAATTCTCTGCGTCTACCAATCCGCATTGGGTCAGCGTGGTGGACTATTGGCCTAACTCCTCTCATTTTGAGAGGAGACTCGAGCTCAGCAGTGAGCTGAACATGGGTTGATAGTGATGATGATGATACAGCATAATGCCGGCTATAAGCATATAGTGTCTGGTTTGCTACGTATTTTAAGTATGGCGCACCAGGAACTTTTTCTCAGTGTGGCTGTTGCGCTTCAGATACTTTTGTGGCCCTCCTTTCTTACTTCTTGTAGCGACGTCTGTGGCTGTTGCGTGTGGCCCGTGTGCGGTGACAATTAGAGACTCATAAAATGTATCCTTTTAATATGCATGCATACCTAATACGGACTAAGGACTGTTAATAATTCTAAGGTCTGTTAATTACTGTACCCTGTTACCGAGTCTAAAGAGTCCCATTCATGTCTTGCATGACGGCCTCCGTGGCGCAGTGGTATGCGCGGTGGATTTACAAAACGGAGGTCCTGGGTTCGATCCCCGGCTGGGCCGATTGAGATTTTCTTAATTGGTCTAGGTCTGGCTGGTGGGAGGCTTCCGCCGTGGCTAGTTACCACCCTACCGGCAAAGACGTACCGCCAACCGATTTAGCGTTGCACCGAAAGGGGTGTGGATTTTCATCCACCTCCTAACAAGTTAGCCCGCCATCCATCTTAGATTGCATCATCACTTACCATCAGGTGAGATTGTAGCCAAGGGCTAACTTGTAAAGAATAAAAAAAAAAAAAAAATAAATAAATAAATAAAAATAAAAGAATGAATGTTACTTAGTCTTGCATGAATTCTGTGCTTTGGTAAACAAGGTGCTTACCAAGTGAGGTGTAGATGCGTAGACTACAGTGAGCGCATAAAGCAGAGCAGTACCCATCAGTTGAGGACTATTGTATTCGTGACGACACATCAATATTGACACTGTGCTGTGTGCCTTTCTGCGAAAATACTTCCGACAATATGTCAACATCTGAGAGAACGGGAATTACCTTTCATGGGTGAGTAGAATTATTTATATCATGTATTTAAGCCATAGCCGCCAATCTCACGTATACCTAATACGTACGTATAATATTATTTGTAAATCAGGTACCTAAGTAAAAGTCACTACAACGTATTAAATTGTCTTAGATTGATTCAATTAATAGTCCTTTATCTACTAAGGAAACATGACTACGTTTGTCTCTGTTCAACTACTTCTATAAACATTTAATTCCCTTGAGGGGATTCGTTATTTCTTTTTGAACTACGGAACTCTAAAAATACTTACCCGTATAGCGTGTCACGTACTACATCGCAGTGATAGGCTAGGCTATATTATAATTTGCATTACGCTGTAGACAATATGACAATATACCTACACCACTATTATATCTTATCATGAAAAATATCATGAACCAGCAATAAAATATCCTTCCCCCGTACCCTTGGGCCGTGACGTCATGAATGGGATGCTACCGGATTGCGGGGGCATTATGCAATTCATAGTCGCTTACGTCACTGGCATTGAACCATCCCGACGGGTAATCGTTAACCTTCGAGTGACGTCATAAACAATCCTGAATAGATTAGCTTAGCTTAGTAGTTATTTAATCTAACAACTTAATAAAGTAGATTCGTTGTAGTTGCTTTTGGTTAGGAAATCTAATAATAATTATTAATTATTGACAACTCGCGACTCTTGTGTTTCTGTTTTTTACAAATACCGTTTTTTACAAATTTATATGATTTTTCCGGGATAAAAATATGATGATTTTGCTTAGTAACCCTCTCGATCTTCCTGTAAAAGTCCCGTTATAGTCTGGACATATAGACAAACAAATAAATATCATAATATATAAATACGAAAGGTCACATCACGAAATCTCGAAAACCTGCTTGACGTGCAAAGTTGAAATTTGGCAGGGAGATAGTTTATAGTTAATAGATGTCCGAAACGGATTTTGCGAGATGGCCGGATTAAGGAGGTCTACGGGTGAACGATGTCGCGGTTTGTTTATATATTTATATACGTCAAGCGGTTTTCGATACTTCGTGATGCAAAGTGACCTTTTGCCAAATAATAGATACCAGCGGACGCCCGCGACTTCGTCCGCTTGGAATTTGATTTTTCACAAATCCCTTGGGAACCATGGATTTTTTCGGGATAAAAAGTAGTATATGTGTTAATACAGGCTATAATATACCTTAATAACAAATTTCAGCTAATTCTGTTCAGTAGTTGAGGCGTGAAAGAGTAACAAACACTCATATCATCAGTTTTCGCAAATCTCGAGAAACCATGGATTTTTTCGGGATAAAAAGTAGCCTATGTGTTAATCCAGAGTAAAATCTATTTCCATTCCAAATTTCAGCTAAATCGTTTTAGTAGTAGCGGCGTTATAGAGTAACAAATATCCAAACATCCGTACAAACTGTTGCGTTTATAATATTAGTAGAAAGTAGGATGTGGCAACATTTTAAGGGAATGGGAGGGAAGGGGAAAAATGAAAATTATCTTTTTAATACATTTTCCGTGAAGTTGCTACAACGAAGCACTGCGTAGCAGTCCCACAGGCATCATCTCGCGCTTCCTTCGCCGGCAGCGAAAATTAGCATGTCTATGTGACAAGTGTGCTTAAGAAAATAATTCTAATAAAACCGGCCAAGTGCGTGTCGGGCCACGCACAGCGTGGGGTTCTGTAGATTAAATTATCACTTTAAACCCTTATTTAATGCACAAAAATATCGATAACGATGCCATGTAATGATAGATACGTTACGTCCCTACAAAATCACCGCAAAAAGTCCGAATTTAGGCTACACCTTTGAGCGCATACTTGCACAATTTTGTCTTTAATTCCATTATATATTTTTTTTTAGGCAGTGCCTCACATTACAATATTAAATTCTAAATATATAGCTTATAGCTAGAACAATAAAAGAAGAACGCCCTGCAATATGTGGCATAACCTAGAAAAAGGCCCTAACTCAGCATTTTGCTACATACTTCCTATCCAAAAAAAAGTATGCAGCACTGATTTTCAGTTAGGACCCAGTTCAGGTGCCGCCACGTATACAGTTCAACATCCTATGTAAACCAACGACCTTTTAATAATGTAAACTATTATTAATTATTATATATTTATGTATCCTGTTCCCTGTATATAGTTTCTACACTTTCTAAACACACAACTCGACATTGTAGACGATATTTAGGTATTACTATCGCCCGCTGAGTGACTCTGAGCCTTCTAATAAGGTCCACAGTAACTAACTTACCTAACTTTAATCTTTATCGCTGTTTTTCAAAGAATTGAAACTAAGGTCATGATTTTTTTTTTAAAAAGAATATTTGCCATATATTTTATAATATGACCAATATTCCCATTCCCCTCCAACTAGTCGGGAAAGACTGTATTAGGAGTGGGTACGACAATAGACCAACGGGGCGGGTATCGAACCACCACCCATCAGTGATGAGTCCGACCGCTCTTACCGTTTACCGAGCTATTGAGGCATATCTTATTATATCGATGAAAAATATAAAAAATCATGCTTCAGGAAGGAAAAACATGTAATTTGCCGACTTAATCAAACCCAATTGATAAGGATGTAAGTAGATATTTTTATGTATACATCGGCTTACAAAAATGTTAGGTTTTCGTTTGAAAAGACAAAATTTTCTTTGAATTCCTTTGGGAGCATTACACTGGGTGAACTCGTATGTGATTTATTGATACACGATTTCATAGTGTACGAGTGTTTCCCAAAACACTATACATTGAACGCTTAAAATAAATAACATTTCCACAGACAAATCAAAACCGGTAATGTATGTTATAAAATAATTTTCGTCGGATTCGGTTCAGTTTGTATGACTGAATCGGTTCTTGGGACAGATATCTGTATTTCTACTAGCAGTCACGTGTGATGCTATCAAATGACGGTACGTGAGCTATCTGAGTAATATATGGATTACGTGCTATAGATATTTGTCATCCTTTCGTTTTGGTCTTTTCTTGGTGGATTCATTTATGGAAGCTTGAACGCTATCGGTAGATTCAGCTATTTTATTATTATAAAGTGGTAATGCTTGAGGTTGTAGGGATAATCTCTGGATATATTGAACCGATTTTAAATATTATTTCACCCATGTTATTCGTGAGTGTGTGATTATACGGGTATAATATATAGCCTGTAGCCTTCCTCGATAAATGGGCTATCTAACACTAGAATAATTTTTCAAAATCGGAGTAGTTCCTGAGATTAGCGCGTTTAATTAATCAAACAAACAAACTCTTCAGCTTTATAATATTAGTACTACAGATTGCTCAAGGAGCTATATAGCATATACAATCGACCAACGGGGTGAGGATTGAACCACCACCCCTCGGTGATGAGTCCGACCGCTCTTACCGTTGAGTTATTCGTCGTCATCAACCCATATTCGGCTCACTGCTGAGCTCGAGTCTCTTCTCAGAATGAGAGTGGTTAGGCCAATAGTCCACCACGCTGGCCCAATGCGGATTGGCAGACTTCACACACGCAGAGAATTAAGAAATTCTCTGGTATGCAGGTTTCCTCACGATGTTTTCCTTCACCGATTGAGACACGTGATATTTAATTTCTTAAAATGCACACAACTGAAAAGTTGGAGGTGCATGCCCCGGACCGGATTCGAACCCACACCCTCCGGGTTCGGAGGCAGAGGTCATATCCACTGGGCTATCACGGGTTGAGTTATTGAGGCTTTTAAATTAAACTATTCTATGTTCAAAACAGTGATTTCACCTCTAATATTAGTAATTTTACAGTAACTTTGAAAGTAAGTATTGAATTTCACGGAGCCTTGCGGAGATAAAAGTTCGTATAAAGCGACTGTACGACTGAAGTGTAGGCACTTCACGAGTGACGCATTATCCGATTATACGCATGGCTTCATATAAATTATTACTTCATTTAGCTGCTTTTACATACGACGTTTTAGTGTAGGAAAGAAAGGAGAAATAAAACTAATCTTTATACATAAAAAAAATCATGGTACCAATAAACCTCCTGGCAACGTCCAGAATCTGCATTCTTTTCAGAGTTGAAAACTGTGAACAGAATAGTCATCGACCCATGTTCGGCTCACTGCTGAGCTCGAGTCTCCTCTCAGAATGAGAGAGGTTAGGCCAATAGTCCACCACGCTGGCCCAATGCGGATTGGCAAACTTCACACACGCAGATAATTAAGATAATTCTCTGATATGCAGATTTCCTCACGATGATTTCCTTCACCGTTTAACTTTCTCCATATTACGCACCTTCAACTCCTTACAGCGCCTGATCTAAATAAATGCGATAAGTCAGGATAATGGCAAGAGACCTGAATGACGCTGGTTCCTTGTGAAATGGGACGGGCCCTAATGTGGAACATTACATGCGTTGACACATTTGCACCGTGACATATCAGGGACACAGAATCAAGACCGGAAGCCGCAGCAGAAAAAACTTAAACCGGTAAGGTGACACAAGTATGCCTCTCTGATTGAGAGATATTTGTTCCTTTATCCGTGGAGACCCTAGGGCCATGGAGTCGCAGTGCCAAAAAAATCTCCGAACTATTTCAACGCGGCTAGTTGCCTCAACTGGTGATAGAAGAGCTGGCTCATTTTTTGCGCAAAGGATCAGCCTGAAGAATGCAGCCAGTGTTCTTAACACCATTCCACATGGTGGCGCAGTGGTATGAGCGGGGGATTTACAAGACGGAGGTCCTGGGTTCGATCCCCGGCTGAACCGATTGAGGTTTTCTTAACTGGTCCAGGTCTGGCTGGTGGGAGGTTTCGGTCGTGGCTAGTTACCACCCTACCGACAAAGACGTAAGCGATTTAGCGTTCCGGTACGATGTCTTGTAGAAACCGAAAGGGGTGTGGATTTACATCCTCCTCCTCGCTTTTATCTTAGATTGCATCATCACTTACTATCAAGTGAGATTGTAGTCAAGGGTTAACTTGTAAAGTATGAAAAAAGGCATGATTCGTATCGTATCGTATTCGTAGGTTAAGTTAGTTTGAGTTCTCTAGTGTGTGTGTTTTTTTTTTCAATATTAAAATGGTATTAGTCTGACATCTTACCAGTACATTTATTTATTTAAGCCTTTACAATCTAAATTACATCATATTTATTACATGCTTGTCTGTATGTATCTAGTTATACTGAACTTCTAAATTACTCCGTCCAAGCCGCGCGCATCCACCTACAGCAGAATCTATTGGCTCAACTAAACTTCTAATGAACTATAGGCTAAGTTACAACAGAGCGAGTTTCAGGAATTCTAGAGATATTTTATTTCTATTTACAATGTTATGGTGTCAGGACACTGTCGATATGATAAAATAATTGCTTGAAAATATATTATGCTTATATTTTTGGTTTCCTAATAACTTTATGTAAGTGTTACACGCCGGTGACACGCCGGGTTATGTACCAGTAGTTTTATATAGATACTAGTTGACGCCGCGCGGTTTCACTCGCGTGGTTCCCGTTCCCGTAGGAATATTCAATAAATGGGCTATCGAATACTGAAAGAATTTTTCAAATCGGACTAGTAGTTCCTAAGATTAGCGCGTTCAATCAATGAAACAACCAAACAAACTCTTCAGCTTTATAATATTAGTATAGATTGCTCAATGATATACACTATGTCTAGATCACATTGCCGTTTTTCTTTTTTTAATAACAAAATAATTAAACTATAATAATTTTATGTAAGTGCGTTAATTTCATAATTGTAGCTAAGTTAGACAGGATTTAAACGATAGCTTAAGCGAAGACTTGTTGCTTTGTGTAAAAGATAGATCAATGAACAACGATTTATAGTTGCTTTTTCATGCAATTTTAATCGTTGAAAATGTGCTTTATCAAAATTTGTAAGGTAATTAGTAGTACATTTTTTTATGAAACACATTTTCAAATAAAATTTATTATTTATAAAAAACTAGCTGACGCCGCGCCGTTTCACCCGCATTGTTCCGTTCCCATAGGAGATAATATATAGCCTATAGTCTTCCTCGATAAATGGGCTATCTAACACTAAAACAATTTTTCAAATCGGACCAGTAGTTCCTGAGATTAGCGCGTTCAATCAAACAAACAGACAAACTCGTCAGCTTTATATATTTGTATAGATTTAGCCGAAACTTTCATTTACCTAATTAAAATTATAATTTGAATTGCGTTGCGAAATCCTCCTTTGCGAAATCCTCCTTTTTTTGAAGCCAGTTAAAAAGAGAACTTACCTAACAAATCAATATTACTTAGACAAATATTACTTAGACAAATGCTAGGCCTTTGTCTAAGTAGCCTTACTGTTTCAATACACCTGATTATACATCCATTAGTTCCTTTTTAATTATATGGAGTAGGTACTTAAGCTTATCCTGGATAAGTATTTACAGTAGCGCTTTACTTATACGAATTTATCCTGTAACAAACGAATTTCAGTAGGCATCTAGACAGATTCTCTTTCAGACGGCCCAAGGACTTTGAAATATCAAATTCGTTTATTTCATTCAGATTGAGACACGTGATATTTAATTTCTTAAAATGCACACAACTGAAAAGTTGGAGGTGCATGCCCCGGACCGGATTCGAACGCACACCCTCCGGAATCGGAGGCAGAGGTCATATCCACTGGGCTATCGCGGCTCACAACAACATAAAGACTCCTATAAGCTTCAATAATTATAAAAACAGCTTATTGAGCATTTTCCTATGAAATCCAATTAAATGAACAAATACTAATTAAGATAAAACGCAACGTTCCAAGAAAAACAATAAATGGGAGACTGCTTGCTGTATAGGAAAATATTTTGCTTTGTAAGAAAAATATCTATTGGATTTGTCTTTAGCAGGGATTTTGTTTTATTTAAATAGACGGAATATATATTTTTTTTATTCTCTACAGTTAGCCCTTGACTAAAGTCTCACCTGATGGTAAGTGATGATGCAATCTAAGATGGAAGCGGGCTAACTTGTTAGGAGTAGGAAGAAATCCACACTCCTTTCGGTTTCTACACGACATCGTACCGGGACGCTTAATCGCTTGGTGGTACGTCTTTGTTGGTAGAGTGGTAACTAGCCACGGCCGAAGCCTCCCACCAGCTAAAATTATAACGCATATATGGATTCAAGTTTCCAGTCACTTTCGCCTTCCTCATAGTGTGGAGTCACTTTTCTCTGTTTAAGAATTTTAAGAGTTTCAACCGAAGAGTTGAGAATTAGATCGTTTTTAGGTAATTACGTATTTTGTATCTAGTATTTCAGGTATCTCATAATCAGATATCTTGTATTTCACTTTGTATACGGTATCTTAAACATCACTGCTTGTACTAGTAGGTATATCTGCCTATCGTAGTCACTCGTTCTGCTTGTAGGTGTATCTGACTATCGTAGTCACTCGTTCTATTCGAACTGTGTGTATGTCTGTGTGCCTGACTTTCACGTATTTACGTAGGTAAAACACAAAGTCGCATGGCAACTCAGATTGTCTGATGCCACTCAAAAGTATGTCCTTATATTTTTTTCTTCACCAGTAAAAGTCAGAGGGCTAGTAAAATAAAGGAACAAGACTCCGTAAAGGATAATAAAATTAAATCATCAAATTAGTTAAGTAAGTAAAGGAAAACGGTAAAAACAAGGGACGCGGTTGAAGTGGCTGACCTTCTTAATGAGGGGCTAAGGTCAAATTGGATTTTATAACCTTCTGTTGGTCGAGCTGATACTACGAATTTTAAATCAAAACATCAAGCGATAACTATGTTATCCTAAAGAAACATAATACGAATACATTTTATTTGCGTGTTTTGTTGTTCATATTATGTTAACTACGAAATGTTCGTGTTGTTATATGAACATTGAATAGTATTGATAATTTACAATAACATACAATATAATACTATAGTTATATTCGTATTATCTATACTAATATTATAAAGCTAAATAGTTTGTTTGTTTGATGGAACGAGCTAATCTCAGGAACTATTTGTCCGATTTGAAATAGTAGATTGTTATACAAGGAGCTAAAAAGACCCATTATATACGAGGTATTTTTAGGGCCCGAGACGTAAGACGAGGGCCGCCTAAATAGAAAACGAGTTTATAATGGGTTTAGCGCCGCGTGTTACACTCTGCTTTTCACTACGATTGCGAAAAAATAAAATAGTTTAGTACAATAGAAATACAATATACAAATAGTATCAATGATTTATTTTAATTGAAAATTAAATGTAAAAAGTCTACAATTTTGGATATTAAGGGCGATGCTTTTACCCGGTAACATAATTTCCGACTACTGTGAAGATTAATAATGAGTATGTGAGGTAAATGTGGGAGATAATAGTTTAAAAAACTCCTTTTGTAAGTGAGTCCATTCGTTGTTGTTTTTTCCACTTATCAAATTTTTCGTAGGTATTCGTAGGTATCGTAGATAACTATTTAAGAAAATGCGTCTCGACTTTGATGGTAACAGATTGAAAATTTCATCCATCTCTAAATTAGGATCACCATTCTCAGTAGATGAAGACAACAATAACAATTATTGTTGAAAAATATGTAAGTTACGATCACAAATTTAGAATGAATTTCTGAAAAAAATCAAGTGTGTCTTTTTTACTTTATTTTTTCACATGAGAAAGAGGCAAAGGTATAACACCGTAATAACGAACAAGAAATAAATAAGAGATATGAGGACAACTATTTTTTTTATGTTATAGCTAAACAGCAATCGCGCCTCTTAATAAGTGGTAAAGCCGTGATAGTCCAGTGGATATGACCCCTATGATCCAAAGGGCATAGACTCGAATGCGGTCCGGGTCATGCATTTCCAACTGTTCAGATAAGTGCATTTTAAGAAATTAAATATCACGTGTTTCAAACGGTGAAGGAAAAACGTCGTGAAGAAACCTGCATACCTGTGAATTTTATCAATTATCTTCATAGTTTGCCAATCCGCATTGGGCCAGCGTGGAGAGCTATTAGCATAACCCCTCTCATTCTGAGTGAAGACTCATGTTCAACAGTAGAAGCGTTAAAGACTAACTAATTTCCAATGTTCTAATGACATGAACATCGGCAATTAACGAAGCGATCAATGGAATAACTATCGAAACCTCAAGTTTGGAAACAGTTCGTGCTACATTCGCTTACTAGGGATCTGTATGCAAATTAGTATTAGCTGTAACTTTGCAAATGTAAATAATATAGTCTCACTTCTAGGAAATAAAATTATTGTTTCGAAGTATTGGGTTGTTAGGGAAGCCGTGTGTTAGCTGTAACTTTGCCGAGCTATTTGCATTTTTGGTAATTCAACAACACATTATAACATCATATACATGTCATCTATATGTATACTAATATTTAAAGCTGAAGAGTTTTTGTTTGTTTGTTTGATTGAAAGCGCTAATCTCAGGAACTACTGGTCCGATTTGAAAAATTCTTTCAGCGTTAGATAGCCCATTTATCGAGGAAGGCTATAGGCTATATTATCCCTGTACTCCTATTAATATAAATATTAGATAAAACAAGCAGATCATCATTATCGTTATCGTCATCGCCATCGTCCATCGGCCATCGTCATGTTAGACTTTAGTTAGTTACTTGTGTTGTTAAGTCACCTGCATCTAGTGTCACCATATAACCCGCTTGATGTCGTCGATATTTCCTTTTTCTATTGGCATTAGCATTGCATCAGCTTCATTGGGGAATAAATACATACAAACATAACCAAGTTTGTTCTGAGAATCGATCTTTATTTGATGATTTTTGGTACAAAAGTTTTAACTTCAAATCTCGCCCGCCGGACTTTTGTTGTATCAACACGTAACTTTTTATTTAATTGTAGAGAAAAAGAAAAGTTTATCATTTGACAGCGCCTTACTGTTAGCGTATTGAATAAATAAATGCTAAACCCGTATCTACACCCTTATTGAAGAAACGAGGTGGGTCTAAGCTAGAAATTATCTAGCTCCTAATCCTAAATCATAAAAAAAGAAAGTGCCTAGCCTTGAAGTGAGTCACACAATTAGCTGATAATCTATACTTTTTGTAACAACTTTTAATAATCTCGTCATTGATACAAGTTGGAAGGAGGGTAGAGTAACTAAAGTTTTTACTAACCAGATGTTTTTACTAACCAGATTTGACGACCTCCGTGGCGCAGTGGCATGCGCGGTGGATTTAATGACGGAGGTCCTGGGTTCGATCCCCGGCTGGGCTGATTGAGGTTTTCTTAATTGGTCCAGGTCTCGCTGGTGGGAGGCTTCGGTCGTGGCTAGTTACCACCCTACCGACAAAGAAGTACCGCCAAGCGATTTAGCGTTCCGGTACGATGTCGTGTAGAAACCGAAAGGGGTGTGGATTTTCATCCTCCTCCTAACAAGTTAGCCCGCTTTCATCTTAGATTACATCATCACTTACCATCAGGTGAGATTGTAGTCAAGGGCTAACTTGTAAAGAATAAAAAAAAAAAAAGATGTTTTTTTTACTGTCGATTAATGAATATTTACATAACTTAACAGCCACAATCTCCTACAAATTGCGTGGTACATTATCTCGTTATATTATAAAAATCTAGAAAAACATTGGCTATAAATACTGATGATATCGAACGATATCTAAGAACTCCAGCTAAGTACATTCTAAATGGATAGGAATAGTAAGGCAGGTTCTTAAATGGATTTCTTAAGAAACTGAGGCCCAATCCGGAGGCACTTTCACTGGATTATCTTATCCGTCTTTGGAACAAACAAAGATAGAGATTTATGTTCTTACCTACAACTTCTGTGCCTACGAATAAAACTTGGGTAGGTAATAAAGATTTCGTTAGATAGGTATTAAATAAAGATATCGTCACAAATACAATTTTACAACCAAAGCTAAAGATCAAGTTAGTCAAGGGCTAACTTGTAAAGAGTAGACAATAAAATTAAACACTAATTCGAGTCAGAGTAGGTATGCCTTATCATATTTGTAATCCTAATTGAAGATCACTACAAGGATAGGACTCTCTCTTTTTTTGTATCTTTATGACAAGTTGGCCCTTAAGTTGGTTGGTTGGATAAGTGATGATGCGGTTTAAGGTGAAAGCGGAATTACTTGAAACAACTTTAAAGTGGTGAAGGGCTTGAAAATTTACATTGATTTCCACGGGTTTTTAGAAGAAAAATCGACTTTAAGAAATTGCTGGCTTATTTATGCAAATGCATCGAGAGTTGCCCGGCTCAGGACGATGGGTTATCTCGCTGTCATTCGCACGACCCAATCGTTCACCATGATAGCGACGTGATCTAGTGCTAAAGTAAATTACCCGAAGTATTTTACATAAACGTTGGGACTTTAATGTTTTTTGTAAAACAATACAAACTTATCTATACTAATATTATAAAACTGAAGAGTTTGTTTGTTTGATTGAACGCGCTAAGCTCAAGCACTACTGTTTCGATTTGAAAAATTCTTTCTGACCTAGATAGCCTATTTATCGAGAAAGGCTATATACTATCCCTGTATTCCTACGGGAACGGGAACCACGCGGGTAAAACCGCGTGGCATCAGCTGGTAATATTATAAATGCAAATGTGAATTTCTTTGTTACACTTTCACGCCTTAATAACTAAATTGCTTTAGAGAATGGGGATGATGACTAGGTTTGAATATATTGATTTTTATGATTCATTCGGGTAAATAAGGCCAATGTTACCTAATTTATACATAAAAGATTGTCTCGATATTTTCAAAATAAATAAGATTATAAAATTTTAAATCTATTAAAAATATTTTATCGTAATTAGATGAAAATTCTTAGTTTTAGCTTCCATACATTAAATGTGTAATTTTTTATTATATAAATAATGAAACATAAACACACAAATAACAAAGAAATTAGTAATTTTGTTTGAACGCCCATACAAAACTAACGATCATTACCTACGACGTCATTAATTCGTACCATTTTGTATGGGGCGTTTTTCAGGGATCCGTGGCAATGCCGCAAATCTGACCCTTTAAATCTCTGTAGCATACTCTTAATTTATATACAATTTAAAAAACTATCATCATCCCTATTCTTTTACCAATGGATAATATCAGCGAGTAATATAATAGTCCTGGAAATAGCTCGAGGTGTTTTCTCAACCACAAAATGAAGGTACAATCACTGTCGCTGCTACCCGTGACGTCACATTTGCTCCGTTTCGAATGCTACTTGCAGATTGATATTTAACCCCTATACACATTTTTATCAGATACGAATGTTTTCGAGGCTCAATGAAAAATAACCCATCATTTGATGGTATTGGTTTTATTGCTCGTGTATCTCAAAGTGCGGCATCGTAAACAGTTTTAGGTTAGCAGATTTGTAACCGCAATGAGTAAACCCTCCTTAGGCGAATTTATCAAATGTAATGGTCAATAAAAGGGTATTACTTTAGATTTATTCTGCTCGATACAGACGTACAGCCGATTTGGGCAGTCGGTCGGAAAAGACGTCGTTTTATTCGTGCTTAGTTTAATTTGTTCCTATTATATTTATTCGTAATATACAGGGTGCTCGGGAGTATTTTCCATAACTTCAAGGTGTTGACAAGTCCACTTATAGGAGCCGCACTGCATAACTAAATTTCTTTTAACTAAATAAAATAACTTTTTAATTTTTCATACTAAGTAATTCAAATAATTCCGACTATCCATGTAACACACGTCTTTATCCTTGCATTTTAAAATATGTAATCTTAGTGGTAAGACTATCGATATCGACGAGATATTGCTGGCACTACGCACTTCACTAGTAAGCTAATTCATGATATTTATCAATGAATAAGTTTGGCTAAGTCATAATATATAATATTTACAATAGAAATATTTTTTACTTCGAAAATATTTTCGTTCCTTAGACTTTTTAATTAATTTTCCTTAGAGAATATAACCCTAGAGCTATGGAAAATACTCCCGAACATCCTGTATAAAAAATAATCTTGGGTTCGAGTCAACGACATACAGTAGACTCGATGATCACTGTCATTCGCACGGCTAACAGAACTGACAGATGATTATAACTTGTCAAATAATAGTTGCTCCCCGCTTATAAGCGAAAAATATCGTATGTGCCACCTTCTGATCACTTTGAAGGCGGTGCCAAACCAGTGACGTATTAATTAAAGTCGTTTCTGAAAGATTATTTTTCTGTTTTTAGTGTACTGTTTACTTTGGCGCTATCGTCCACAGTACGGGAAATTTCGTTATTTTAATTTTAACACAGAATTACTGAACCGATTTTCATGAAAATTAAATGGGACTAATCTGGAAGTATACGCTTTCAAACAAAAAAGCCACCGTTGCCAGGCTTTCGAGAACCGGTCTGAAATTAATTAAGTTAATTATTTATGCCAGAAATTCTTTCCTTCATAATGGAAATCGGTCCATCCATTTGAGAGCTACGATGCTACGAGCACAGACAAACACACAGACAGACATTGACGTCAAACTTATAACATCCCTCTTTTTGCGTCGAGGGTCAATAAAAATGACACGAGAAAGAAACTAAAAACATCATCACAAAAATAGAATGTTTTGATTCTCGTTCGCCTGAAAATGAAATCCTAATACAATTTCCCCGCCCGATGAAGGGACGCAGAATTGCAATGCTAATTCAAAAGTTGGGGCTTTCTACCCTATTCCAATTATGTTTGTCGCCAAACCACAGTTTCACAACTAATGCCATAAAATTCTTAAGTATGTCTGTCAATAATTCTGAAAATAGTAATAGCTCGGCACTTGTCCGGATTTTTGAAAAACGAACTGAAATTAACATTTCTAAGAATTCAAAGCAAACGTTTGTAGGTATAAAAATGTTTACCAAAAAAAAAAGTTAGTATGTGACCTCTGCCTCCGATTTCGGAGGGTGTGGGTTCGAATCCGGTCCGGGGCATGCACCTCCAACTTTGCAATTGTGTGCATTTTAAGGAATTAAATATCACGTGTCTCAAACGGTGAAGGAAAACATCGTGAGGAAACCTGCACACCAGAGAATTTCTTAATTCTCTGCGTGTGTGAAGTCTGCCAATCCGCATTGGGCCAGCGTGGTGGACTATTGGCATAACCCATCTTCATTCTGAGAGACTCGAGCTCAGCAGTGAGCCTTATATGGGTTGATAACGACTGGTATTACTCAAACATTATTCAAATTAATTTTAATAGGACCTACCACCACGCGGCTGGAGACTTTAGGTACAGTTCGAAAATGTAGTCGATAATATTCCAGACAAAGTAGCGAAAATGATATAGTGATCACAACATATTCGGCCGCGTCAAAGGCTTAAAGCTATAAATATGGAAATTACTGCTTATCCGTAATTCTATAAAGGGTGCCGGTACCTAATTTTCACATGGTATTATGAATCTGAATAATAAAGTAGTACATCACATTAGGTAGGTACGTTTTGTCATGTAAGCTTTCCAACAGATTATTAAAAAACGAAAACCAAATATTTTAGTTTATAATTTCATTATTATCTCGTATTTTACCAAAGCCTATATAGTTACAGGAATATGCAATTTCGAAAATGGCACATGTCAGATATTCTATACACAAACCTATAAAATATCTATTAACTTATTTTAGTAATTTTCAAAAGCTAAATAGCACCAAAATGTAACACCATAGTTACTTTTAGAAATTATACACTCATTTATATTCTTCTGAAAACCTTCAAGGACTTTAATTCTTTTCTCTTGCCAAGCTGCATGCATGATTTTTTTTGTGACGGCCTCCGTGGCGCAGTGTTATACGCGGCGGGTTCACAAGACGGAGGTTCTGGGTTCGATCCCCGACTGGGCCAATTGAGATTTTCTTAATTGGTTCAGGTCTGGCTGGTAGGAAGCTTAGGCCGTGGCTAGTTACCACCCTACCGGCAAAGACGTACCGCTAAGTGATTTAGCGTTCCGATACGATGCCGTGTACAAACCGAAAGGAGTGTGGATTTGCATCCTGCTCCTAACAAATTAGCCCGCTTCCATCTTATACTGCATCATCACTTGCCATCAGGTGAGATTGTAGTCAAGAGCTAACTTGTAAAGAATAAAAAAAATGCTGCTTTTTTTAATAAAAAATAAAAATAGGATACCTCCGTGATACCTACAATCTGCATTTTGTATAGTCCTCGAGTGGAACCCTCTGAATGGAATTAATTGATATAAATTTCCAGTAGAGGTTAAACCAATTTAAATTTAAATGTATGCGTAGCGAAAATTAACTGTTCTAGTGATTTTCCGTTTTGGTTCTGGCACGTTACGGGCTGGATTTCATTTGGGATTTCCCAGACGGAAAATAAAATGCGCAAATTGTAATGTGGGGCGCCTCACTGGATACAAATAGGATGAGTATTTCGGTCAGCAGTATGTCCTTCGCTCTAGGGATGTTCGATATTTGAAAAACATCGACGTTGATATCGATGCATAATCGACGTTCGATATTCATCACAAACCTAACATCGATTTTGGGTAACATCGATAATTTTAGCACTGATAATCAACACAATAAAATACAATGAAGTCGTTTGAAATTCATAAATAAAATACAGGTTTATTTATTACTTAATTAGCTGACGCCACGCGGTTTCACCCGCGTGATTCCAATTCCCTTATGAATACAGGAATAATATATAGCCTATAGCCTTCCTCGATACATGGGCTCTTTAACTGAAAGATTTTTTCAGATCGGACCGGATAGGATCGGATAATGTGAAATAATTACACATACGTCACACTTATTATTTGACTGTAATTACTATAAACAAGCTATCCTCGTGTAAATCCGGTTCCCATGGAATATCAGGGTAAAATAAGGTACTCCTGATCATTTTCTATGAGCCATGGTACTGAATTCACAAATGATGAAAATAATTATAGCAACACCAACAATGATAACTATTTTCTGGTCTATGGTACGAGTAGGTACATATCATTGCCCTCTCTTTCGACTGTCAGTTTCAAACTGTCAAAGTTATGTTATTTTTTTACGTTTGTACTAACATAACCTATTTTATTGAGAATTATTAATTTTATAGCATTTAGAAATATAAAAATGAGCATCATTTCAAATGAATATATAAATTCAGTTATAAACAACATAGCAGAAGCATTGGAATTAAAAGAATGGACATGCAACAAACAAAGTTTCGATAAGATAGCCCAAAACTACTTTGGTGTAATTATTCCAATATATTTAAGTGGCCAACGTGATAATAAAACTGTAAATATTCCGATAGTTCTAAAATTAGCACCAACAGATGAAAGGTATCGCGTCAGTGGGGCAGTGGGAATATTTTTTGCGAAAGAAGTATTCGTTTATAGGAAAGTTCTACACAGATATGGAGAAATACAGAAGAATTATCCTCTGATCCAATTTGTTATGCCGGAATGCTACTATTTTCGCGACGATCACTGTCATGAACTAATAGCAATGCAGAATATGTGCGAAAGGGGTTTTAAGCCATTCGTTAGTAGCAATTTTTTAGATATAAATCATATTGTCGTTGCTTTAGAATCATTAGCAAGGTTTCACGCCTTATCATATATTTTTGAAAAAACAAATGCATTACTTTATAAAGAAGCCAAAGAATATTGTGTGCCAATAACTGAGAAAAATAATAAACGATTCATAGATATTTTAGTAGACAGACTTAAGAAAGCTATAGTGAAATTTGATAATACTAAATATGTAACTTTATTAAAAAATCTGGAACATGAATGTGTTAATATAATTGAGTCTGTTAATAGAAATGTAAAAAGCCTATGCCTTTGTCATGGGGATATATGGAAGGAGAATATACTTTTCAAATATGAGGTAATTTGAAAAAAAAATACTTAAAAGTACTTGATGAATTGAATTGATACTTGAATTATTTTAATAAGTACCTGATAAAATATTGTGATGTTTATTTTCTTTTCACAGGACAATTTGCCTACTTCAGCCTGTATAATAGACTATCAAACAACAAGAATTGGCAGCCCTGCTTTTGATGTATTGTTTCTAATTATAACCAGCACTACTTCATGTCTTAGAAAAAAGCATTTTAAACATTTATTGGATGTATATTATGAAACATTTCAACTAACTTTAAAATATGCCAATATGAACTCTGAAGAAATATATTCTAGAGAAATGTTGGACTATGATTTGGGTATAGTTGGTCCATCGTGTTTTATAGTTGCAAATACAGCTATGTGGCTTGCAAGTGGACTACAAGAAGAAGGTCATGTGAGAAGCAAAATAGTTCTCAATACTGATGCAGAGAGAACAGAAGCTGTTATTAAGTACAAAAATATTATAAGTGGAATAATAGATGACTTGTCAGATAATAATTATATACATTCAGTGTTTTTATGATCATTTATTTTTTTTTCTTTAATTTTAATTATATTATTGCATGTTACTTTATTTGTGTCGTGTCCCTTATATATTCCCAACTTAGTTAAAACAAATCTAAATTATATGTTCAACCGAAATCAAAATGAACCTAATATAACTTTTCTAACCAAAGTTCAACCAAAACAATTAGTAACAGATGAAATGCTCTCATTCAATTAGCGAAACTAGACCTAGTTGAAACGAGTTTCAAACTAAGTACAAAATTAGCCTGCTTCAAATAATTTGGAGCTTACGTTAACAGTTATTTGTTTACTTTGAAAGCATATATTGAATACCAGCAAAGCGAAGGATGCTAGGATTAAATCCTGAGGTAACAGTATCCATAACTATAAACTGCAACCCTGCCAAATTTATTTTTGTACGTCCAACGATTTTCGAGATTTCGTGATGAGTAACGTTTCGCATTATATTAAGATTATTAGAACTTTTTAAAAAGAATGCTACCAAAATGTGCTATTAGTAAAAGAAACCTAATGATTTGGAAACCGAAAACAAAAGAAGGCTTCAGATAATTATGTTAATTTTTTGTATCCCCCGTATTTTCGCTATCCCTGCTTCCCTGCGAATCATTTGCAAATAACAAAAGAAAGTTAATATAAGCCTTCGTTCGGAAATCTTCCCCCTAAATTACACTGAGTGGACATACAGCGACAAAATTAAACTTGGTAGATAATCCGTCTTAATACAAATTAAATTCGGGGTAAATTTAACGTAACACCAAAATGCCGGGAACTTGGTCGGAAACACTTTTCTGCAGGGATTTAGAACCGTCTTTTATATTTCCTGGGCGCGTTGAAACCTCGGCTTTAGGTTTACGGCATGCTTCGATGGATTTGACTTTTCACATGAAATATTCTGAAAAAAGACTAGGCTATATAAGAAAACATAATTCGGACTAGATTGTAGACTTGCACACATGTTACACATGCTCTAAAATAGCATGCTAAAAACGTGCTATTAAGTATGCTCCATACGAGCATGCTTATCATCTTACATTTGCTAGCAATAAGCATGCTATTTTTAAGTATGCTCCTGAATAAGTACACTTAAAGCAAACATTCCAATTACACACGCTAATTTGTATCATTCACTCTCGGTCTACAGTATCGTGTTAGACAGGGAGAGATGAAGGTGAAGAGAATACAGAATAGCAAAGCTAATCGACTAGCATACTCAATAAGCAAACCTGTTCAGACGCACTAAAAGCACGCCGCCTTTTACCCGTGCAGAAAGTAGCATGCTTATAAATCGCACTGTTAATCCTTGAGCAAGCTTGAAATAAGCATGCTCATTATTAGCAATTTTGCACACATGTTAATGAGTAGCAACTGCTCAATAGTAGCATGCTTTCGTGATTGAAATGAGCATGTGTAACAGTAGCTTTAAGGATTGTAAAGAAAAGACTAAGCTCGTTTATTTCAAATACCGAATTCAATGAAAAAAATTTAATTAAACCCGAAAAAATATTCAGGATCGATTTTTGAAATTCCGAGATTAACCTTCTAATTTCAGGCTCTTCAGCGTAATATAATAGTATAATAGTAGATTGATAGATATCACACGTCATTGAGATCATTATTGGATTCCTCTCAGCAAGCCTATATATTTGCAAGTTTCCCTACGATGTTTTCCTTCACCGTTTGAGATACGTGTCTCTTATTTACTCATCACTACTAATTTACCCGCGTATAAAAATGTTAAGTTTCTTCCATATATTGTTGTTAGCCTGTCATAGTTCCCTAAGTCGCTATAATCGATAATTCCAGCAAGATGCAGGTCAATTAGATTCCGCGCTTCTCAAACGCCCCGCGGAGCTCCTAGGAGATTAAACGATAAACGACCCAACTATCGCACGGCGCGAATCATTTAGATTTAAACGCCTATCACTAAATGGTATTAGTTGAACAGTTTACTCTATTAGGTTATCTTTGATTAGAAGTTTTGAGCCGGTAAAATTAAATGGTACATTTGGCAAATTGATAGCGCATTAAGGAATTATTAGACCAGGCTATTGGGTGTACAGGAATTATTAGACCAGGATTAGGCTAGATAATTCGAGGACCACATTCTGTTTGCAGTTTTGAACTCAGAAAAGAATGCAGATTACGATTCTGCTACATGGTTTGTTGGTCCATTCTTTTGTTATACACTAACTTATTGACTTTGTTGTCGAGGGTATGGACTGAACAAATGCTTTGTGTCAGTCTTATTACTTGTTTCATTAAGGTTATCCAATTTTTATCATAACATTATCACAGTAATAGTTAATGTATTAAAAACACAAGAAAGTTAAAAACAAGTATTTTTCAAAATCTCCAAAACTACTGGAAGAATTAATTGTGCACACTCAATACCTCACAGCACCTGATCTAGTTGAGGGTAAAGTTAGGCTAACCACACACACTTCTTTGACTTCTTTTGTCAACTAGCAAACGCACCGCGGTTCCCGTTCCCGTGGGTATTCCCACTGGATAAAATAATAGGTAAAATTCCCTAAAGTCGGAGTCCGAAAAAAAAGGGGACCTTCTCAATTCGAGTCTATGTTTTTTTTTGTATGTATGTATGTTACGCGATTACTCGAAGACGCCTGGACCGATTTGAATAATTATTTTTTTGTTTAATAGAGTATACTCCTGAGGAGGTCCTATTATCCTCACGTCAAGATCTGATGCTGGGATCCTGGAGAAATCGAGGGGAACTTTCAAAAATCATAAGGGCAGCGACGGGTAATGAACCTCCACAACGATGAACAGTAGCTACCTTGTGATTGTGTTTAATTAATTTGTATTAGTGAGAACTTTCCACCTCGATGGGTTTTAACTATCATTAGAGGTCTGATAATGGAGACGAAGGGCAGTTAATGGAATTCCACAACTGTTAACAGTAGCTACCTTGTGATTGGTTTTCACTAATTTGTTTTGATGAGGACTTTCCACCTATATGGGTTGTAACAGTCATTATTCGGCGAAACATTTCTTGCCTAGATCTATTTAAAGTAAGACTACACTAAAAATGGAAAAATAAAAAATTAAACCGACTTTAAACGAAACGTGCCGACTAAGCTAAAAAGCGATAAATAACATCTTAATATATTCCTGCTGATTCGCTGTTGATTATCTACTGATTAATTTGAAGGCGGTGCTAACCCCGTGTCGTGTTCATTTTAGCTGTTTCTGAAAGAACACTGTCTGAAAAACCCAAAATCCTTATGATATATTTACATAGATGGTCGGAGTATATACAAATACTAGCATTACATCATCACTTACCATCAGGTGAGATTGTAGTCAAGGGCTAACTTGTTAAGAATTTAAAAAAAAAGTAGAACACAGTCGTAGAACCTTTTATTGTCCTATACTAAGAAGAGTTTGCTGTATAATTCATTTGGCCCAATGGAGTACGGGCGTTTTACTATTGGCGACCACAGTTTATGGTCCATAAAGATGTTCAGACGTTTGTCGGCGCAAGCATCTAACTGTTTTAATGCATTGTTGGCCAGGTGTTGTGTAAAACATCATATTTTATTACGCAAGTGCGATAAAACTGTGTTTATCACATGGTGTTTATATGTTCGAGATATTATAGATATAATACAGAGCACTCACCACATAGCCGTGATAGCCCAGTGGATATCACCTCTCCCTCCGATTCCGGAGGGTGTGGATTCGAATCTAGTCCGGGGCATGCACCTCCAACTTTTCAGTAGTGTGCATTCACAACGGTGAAGGAAAAACATCGTGAGGAAACCTGCATACCTGAGAATTTTCTTAATTATCTAGGTGTGTGAAGGCCAGCGTGGTGGACTAAGGCCTAACCCCTCTCGGAACGGCTGAACTGATTTAAATGAAACTATTACTCATAAGTAGAAGAGGTTTTTGAGCTACACATAGGTTACTTTTAATTTCGGAAAAATGGTTCCCGCGGGATTTGTGAAAAACTGAATCTCATAATAATACATTATGAGATTCAGTTTTTCACTCACAAATACATCACTGTACAAATAAAACCTTTTTACTAAAAATCTAAAATCTTCTACGAATACACAATATAAGTAGGATATGTACCTAAGCTAAAAGCTCGTAATCTAGCTTAATGGAAACTACTTAGTAGGTATTCACGTATTTCGTATGCTCGTATTTACTATGTTATTACAATATGAAGGTTATGCTGTAGGTGAAGAACAAATATAATTAGAATATAGTGTTTCAGTTGCCTTCAAGCTCACAAGGTCCCGCTGAAGGTGAATAACGCACTGAAAATTTAACAAAGCCGTTAAAGAGCTTACGTAGCTGCAATTATGTTGTCAGCCATGAAATATTACAGCCTCAAACTCGGCTAGGCTCAGCCATTATAACCATTTTTCCCTTTCAATTCAGACGGCCCGCTCGCATTGGCCCTAATCACACGGGAATCTCACAATAAGAAACCCCGAAAATACATCCGATTTATCGCAAATGTCTTTATTTACGACCAATATTTCGTACCAGCAAAATGGGTCTATACCTAATGGCTACGCGTCCCACATAGCGGATAAAAAGAACAAAATAATATATCTCGACGTCACACCAGTTCAAACGCCACGTATTAAATCATCATCGACAAATTCTGTGCATCCTTTGAGAGATAACTTAATAGAACCGCATATTAATCGTGATATAATCTATGAAAATATTAAGCCAGTTTTCTTTTTGTTGAGAGTCTTGGGTGTACTACCTTTATGGAGGCCTTCGCCAGGAGTCAATCAATTCCAAATTACGTCGCCGACGATGCTCTATTCCATCGCTTGCTACGTCGGTCTCATCGGATATGTGCTCTACCTTTCTTTACACAAAGTCCAGATTTTACGCGCAAGTGAAGGTAAATTCGAGGAGGCGGTCATTGAATACCTTTTCACCGTGTACCTTTTTCCTATGTTACTGGTGCCGATAATGTGGTATGAAACACGCAAGATCGCTGGAATTCTCAATGGTTGGGTCGAATTTGAGGTAAGCAAAATGATAAAAAATATTTTCTTAAGTTAGTATCTACTCTTCTTCACCAAATTTGAAAATTACATTTTTGTTTAAAAATCGAGAGAAAGTATACCTATTTCCAGATCGGTCCCAAATAGTTTTCACGAAAATCGGTTTAGTGATTTTGCGTTAAAATGAAAATAACGAAATTGCCCGTATTGTGACGATTTCGTTCACCGCCTTCAAAGTGATTAGAGGGTAGCATAAACGATGTTATTTTTCGCTTTTTAGTTTATTTTTGTGATTTTGAAGTCAGTTGAATTTTTTGGTTTATAAGATTTTATTTTTCTGCTTTTCTGCTTCCAAACATCACGTTACTGATATGAGAACCTGCATCCAGCGAATCCCTGCGATTTGCTTAATATCGTCAATCAACATTGCGCTTTCTAGTGCGGGGTCGCCATTCCAGCACATTGGGACCCCAACGTCCACCGGCTCTTCGAACTATGTACCCCGCCCATTGCCACTTCAGCTTCGCAACTCGTAGAGATATATCGGTGACTTAGATTCTTCAGTGATTACTATTGCAGGTATGCTATAAGAAGCTGTCATCCGGTCGTGTACTGCCCGTGAAGCTGTATAAGAAATCCCTGGCGATAGCGGTGATTATCCCGATACTATCTACCAGCTCGGTGGTGATCACCCACGTCACTATGGTGGACTTCAAAGTGATGCAGATCATACCGTATATATTCTTGGAAATTCTTACCTACATTCTTGGAGGCTATTGGTATCTACTGTGCGAAACTTTGAGCGTATGCGCTAGTTTGCTCGCTGAAGATTTTCAAAAGGTACGTTTTTTTTTTAAACTAGGCTCGCGCTTGACTTCGATCGCACCTGATAAGTGTAGATATGGTCTAAGGATAACAACCATGTTTTTCGATTTTAGCATTATGTATCGACTTCGTGCGCGTGTAAATCAATGTAAACTTTCAACCCCTATTTCAGCAGTTTAGGGGTTGAATTTTAAGAAATCTTGAATTACATTATATTTTGTATTTTGTTTTTCAAGAGACACTTGAAAAACAAAATACAAAATACAATGTAATTCCAGATTTCTTATCAAGAGTTATGTAAACAAATTTTAAAACTACAGCTCTAAAAATGAAGGATTTTCCAAATAAAATTTCAACACCTAAGTATTTCACCCCATTCTATTTTTATTTTAAGGTCAAAAAGTACCGAATGTTTTGCTTCAAGGTCTCGTTTACCATTATACCAAAATTCATCTTGATCGGTTCAGACGTTTAGCCGTGACAAGTAAAACAGACAGACAGACAGACTTACTTTCGCATTTTTAATATTATCTAAAATATCTAGGATGTTATCATAATCAAAGAAAACCAGGATATTTGCTTTTGAATATCAAAATTCAACACACTTACTTGGAATTTTGTACCTAATGAAATCCTAGAACGAGAAAAAAATACAAGATGAATCTATGGATTCTTGTTCCCCATTGCTCGTTACTTTACACAGAATAGTTAACTAATTAACTATAACTAGCCCTGTAGTTACACCCACGTAGTTCGCGTTCCCTTGAAAATATGGGGATAAAATGCAGCCTATGACACTCACAAACAAGGTGGTTTTTCTATTGGTTACACAATTTTCAAAATCGGTTTAGTCGATTCAAAGATTACCCCCTACCACACCATAAACTTTACCACTTTATATTTGTAGATATCTTTATAATATTAGTATAGAGCCGTGGTAGCCCAGTAGATAGACCTCTGCCTCCGATTCCGATTTCCTCAGGATGTGGGTTCGAATCCGGTCCAGGGCATGCACCTCCAACTTTTCAGTTGTGTGCATTTTAAGAAATTAAATATCACGTGTCTCAAACGGTGTAGGAAAACATTGTGAGGAAACCTGCATATTAGAGAAGTCTGCCAATACGCATTGGGCCAGCGTGGTGGACTATTGGCCTAACCCCCTCTCATTCTGAGAGGAGACTCGAGCTCAACAGTGAGCCGAATATGGGTTGATAACGAATATTAGTATAGATATTCTTTGTTTCAGGCCCTCCGGCATATAGGACCTGCGGGGAAAGTGGCTGAATACAGAGCCCTCTGGTTACGCTTGAGTAAATTGGCTCGAGACACCGGCATCGCAAACTGTTACACGTTTACCTTCGTCAATCTATACCTGTTTCTTATAATCACACTGTCAATCTATGGCCTCCTTAGCCAAATCTCTGAAGGCTTTGGTATAAAGGATATAGGCCTGGCTGTGACGGCTTGTTGCAGTATTTTTCTTTTGTTTTTCATCTGTGACGAAGCTCACTATGCCTCACAAAACGTTAGTATATGCAATTTTTGCTTGGTTTTCCTTATGAATTAATCTGGAGAGATAAAGGGAGCAATCTACAGCAATTTCGTGGAAATTTTAATTAAATGCGGTAATTGTTTTGGTAACAACTAGATATTGTTTCTAATTTTCCCATTTCATATTCTCTTTATGTCAATATTGTCAAAACATGGTCAAGTCAAGACAAAACAAGATGGTCAAGTCAAGACAAAACAAAACAAAACATTTTAAAATGGCTGAAGAAGTTAACTATAAAATGCGGTAGATAATTATTTTGGTAATAAGTATTGTACATAATTTCCTTATGTTGCTGAAACAAATTGACAAATTTTAAAATTGCAGTAGATTGCTCCACAAATTCTGAGCAAACTAGCACGGAACACCGGCATCGTAAGCTGTTATACGTTTACCTTCGTTAATCTATATCTGTTTCTCTTACATAAAATCGCATTGTTATTATACGGTTTACTTAGGCAAATCTCTGTAAGCTTTGGTATAAGAAGACATATCACAAAGGTCTTGCAGTGACGGCTTGTTGCAGTAGATATTTTTCTTTCGTTTTTCATCTGTGTTATAGCTCACTACGCCTCAACGTGTTAGTCTGTTTGTTTGGCCAACCATTTTTATTAATGAGCGCGTAACCATGAATTTTTGCAAAAACAAATAAATCTATGATCAGTAGCTACCGTGCTTTCGAGGAGCCCTGTATCAAAATTAGTTAGGGGGCCTAATAGACAAGCGGCAAATCCGAAAAATTTCCCAAAAAGCTCCCAATTCCCTTACTCAAAACCCAAAAAAATATATTACATCTTGTGTAATATGTTATAACAAACATTTTGGTACTCTTTTTACATAGGTAATGTTTAAATGTTTGTTTTTTCTGGAAGCACCAGACTAAGTGGGACTATGGATTACAATTTACAAATTTTTGCTTTCAGACGTAGGGGGCCCCTGTAGTCCGGGAGCCCCGTATCATTGATACGGCGGTAGCTACGCCCCTGTGCATGATCTACGGGCTCCCTTAGCCAAATCTCAAATACTTAATACTGCTCAACTTGTCAGGTTCGGACAAATTTCCAAAAGAAGCTTCTAATGGTGGAGCTCTCTTGGATGAACACAGACGCACAGACAGAAGTCAACATGTTCCTGCGCGCCACTGAGATGAACCCGTCGCAGATAAGCTTGGGCGGCTTCTTTGATGTCAACCGGAACCTGTTTAAATCGGTAATGTACTTTTTAACCCCCGACGCAAAAAGAGAAGAAGAAGAAGAAGAAGAAGAAATACTTTATTGCACACAAAAATACAATTATAAATTGAAACTACGCTAAGAGGATAAGGTGCTATAAGTTTGACGTGTCTATCTATCTGGCTGTCTGTCTATCTGTCAGTCTGTTTGTGCCATCATATCTCTCAAACAGATGAAGTGATTTCAGTTTAGTTTGTTTTGTATGAAAGGTGACTTATCTGCATGTGTTCTTAGACATGATTGATGAAAATCGCTTGAGCCGTTTAAAAGTTCTGGGCGTTGAAAGTGGGGATGAGTAACCGAATGTCTTGTGTGAAAAATTGAACTTTAAACAGTAGTGATTAGGACGATTTACTTTGAAGAAAATTGAGGTTGAAATTCTTTTCCATTTTCTATAATAACTACTTATAGATGAGCCAGCAAACCGTATACAATTTAAATTCTATTACCTACTTAGGTGTATGAAAAATAGATAACTTTTCAACCCTGACGACTATACTTTAATAAAAATCGATCTAGTGTTTCAGAGAAGTATGGCAACTAAGACTGTGACAAAAGAATTTTATATCATCATATCAGCCGATGGACGTCCACTGCAGTACATAGGCTTTTTGTAAGGACTTCCAAACATGACGATCCTGAGCCGTCTGCATCCAGCAAATTCCTTCGACTCGCTAAAAACTCGCATATACTGAATTTTAAACATAATACAAGATTACTAAGTTAATCAAGTACATTTTTTGCGTACAGCTCTTAGCTACGATGGTGACCTACCTGGTCGTGCTGCTTCAGTTTCAAATCAGCATCCCTGATGACGCTCATACGACGAACCAATTGGACGTTGGAAGGTCGTACAATGACAGTTGGAAAACTGCAACTGAATCTACTTTAGCAACGACGATCCTGACCACATTAGCTAGGAAGAAAAAGAAAAACTAGCATGAAAAAGAAAAAAAATAGTTTAATAAGAACGTTTTTCTAAGCAAAGATAACAATAAACTAGTTAAACCAGCATTATAAAAACTAGATAATCTACTAGTACATACCTAGGTATAGGTATTTTACTTACTTTAATGTATTGTTTTATTTATAAAAACCTATTGTTAAAAAAACAAATCAGATTTTTTAAAAATCCCACGGCGCGGCGATTAAAACGTCAAAATAATTAAAAAATTTAAAAAATATTAATAAAAAAAAAATTAAAAATCCCCGACATAAGAGAATATTTTAACTATCGTGGGCTTTTTAATATTTTTAATTTTGTTTTTCATTTCCAACTTTTTTCTTCTACATCTCTTCTCTGTACATCTATTATTATATATTGAACATGCACCAATCAAACCTGAACCTATTACTGAAAACCGCATCAAAAACTTTAATTTATTGTTTTATTTATAAAAACCTATTGTTAAAAAACAAATTAGATTTTTTAAAAATCCCACGGCGCGGCGATTAAAACGTCAAAATAATTAAAAAATATTAATAAAAAAAAAATTAAAAATCCCCGACATAAGAGAATATTTTAACTATCGTGGGCTTTTTAATATTTTTAATTTTGTTTTTCATTTCCAACTTTTTTCTTCTACATCTCTTCTCTGTGCATCTATTATTATATATTGAACATGCACCAATCAAACCTGAACCTATTACTGAAAACCGCATCAAAACCGGACCAGTATCTACCTAGTTTTGGCTTTTGGAGTTATGCGTTATTGGTTAGTACAAACCACAAACAACCTCTCACCCCAAATTCATATACCTTTAAAAAGACAATGGTTAGCTTTAGTTCACGGAAAGAAATAAATTAATAATAAGGCTTTGTCTATTTTTTGTGCCTATCCCAGCTTATTCCATCTCTGATGTCAAACATTACGAATTTTGGTTGTATTCTCATCCCCTAGGACAAAATGTTTCCTCTTTAGACCTATTAAAGCGATAATTTTTCAAAGATTAAAACAAAAACTCACGTTTAACGTAATTTTCGTTCATAATTATCAACCCACATACGGCTCACTGGTGAGGTCGAGTCTCTTCTCAGAATCTCAGAGGGGTTAAGCCAATAGTCCACCACGCTGGCCCAATGCTGATTAGCAGGCTTCACACACGCAGAGAATTAAAAAAATTCTCTGGTATGCAGGTTTCCTCACGATGTTTTCCTTCACATTTTAAGACACTTGATATTTCTTTCATAAAATGCACACCACTGAAAAGTTGGAGGTGCATGCCCCGGAGCGGATTCGAACCCACACCCTAGGGAATCGCAATCCACTGAACTATCACGTACACTCACTCAACACTCGTAACACAGAATATTTCCATTACTTGATTGATGATTTGCTGTTTCGTCAGAAGAATCGATTCTTTTTCTACATTGTTTTTATTACTTTGTTAAAATTTAAGTGAGAAATACTTAAAAATGAAACGTAACTTCATCTTTCAGTGAACTACAAGTTGTTGACCATTTTTTATGCCATTCAACTACACAAACCAGCGTTCATAAGCAGCTCTTTACGCTACGAAAACATTTTTAACAATGAAACATCGATTATATAGAAATAAACGCGTTAATCATTTATTCTTGATCTTTGACAGTGGGGTAACATCTAGCGAGTCAGGTCCTTTTGTAATTGGTCTGAAGTTACAGATAAATTAATATACATATACTTACTATACTCCGCGCCACGAAACAAGTCCCCCACACGCGGCGTTAATGTCATAATGACGTAATGTCATTTCTGTGAAGCGCTGTCAATTTTAGTACAGGTTTTAGCCGCGAGACTTCTTACGTGGTGCGCAGTTTATAATACGTCAGAACACGCAGGAACCACAGATTAATAGATACTAAACAAACCATTCATGTATCTATGGTATCTATGAAACAAACAGAAACTTTGAGAATATTCGGGATTGAAATGTCAATTGTTGACGTTAATAATGTCAATTTTCAAATAAATCCTTCATTTGTCGTCTGTGTGAATAAATCGAGATTCGCTTCATTGTCATTCGTGCATTTCTTGCTCCACTGCCGTTTTTAATAAAGATTTTGTGTAAATTAACCGGGAAAACTTGACATTTAACAAAACCAACCGAGATTATTATTAAAAATGGTGGACTACAGCAAATGGAAGGACATCGAGGTAAGTACAACATTACCAGCTATGATTTCTGGGTTATTTGTATTGTCAACAAGTTTCAAACTGTGACAAAGTTTCCGGAGCATTCCTACGTGTTCCAGTATATAAAACATCTAATCAGTTTATTATGAATATGGAATAATTATTTTTCATTTATCCGCGAAAAACCGACGAATCCCAGCGATATTGTCACCCCGGAAAAACCACCGTTTCACTCTTCTCCGATACCGGAGCATCCTCAATCTTCATAAACACTGCGCACAACGAGCAACTTTGATGTACCAAGTGCGGAAGAGACCCAGAAAAGAAAAACATCCACATATACTACACAGTTCAATTGCAAAGAATTATTTCGAATTTAGATGACTCACATGCACTTCTTACCGAAACTTAGGACATACATCAATAGGTAGACTACAGTATAACGTGACATTGTTGTTTTAATTCCTCGATTTTTCGTGAAGTTAAGAAAAATATTATTGTTTTCCTACCCATATCCTGGGTCATCGCAGGGTATGGTTCTTGAAGAGTATATTGGAGATATTGTGATGTGTGCATAACAATAAATGAATTTTTGATTCTTTCTATACATAAATTTTTAAATTTTCATTTAGATCTCGGATGACGAAGATGAAACGCATCCAAATATTGATACGCCGTCGTTATTTCGCTGGCGACATCAAGCTCGTGTGGAGCGTATGGAGGAGAGAAAACGTGAGAAAGAGGAACACGAGCAACGCAAAGCCTTGAATATTAAAAAACTCGCTGAGACCAGAGAGAAAATAGCGAAAACTGAACCTAACAGTCCCAATTTGGACACCTTAAAGAAGTCACTTGCGGAATTAGAGAAAGAAGACAGAGAGATACAGAAGATAGAAGAAGAATTGAGAAAGAAAGAGAAGAAAACACCTTGGAATGTGGACACAATAAGTGAGCCTGGTTTCACTAAAACTATCATAAACACAAAAGCACTGCGGCCAAAGGAAGAAAATTTAACTGAAGAGGAAAAGGAAGCTAAAATGAGGAAGTTCATAAATGATAACGAGAAGTTGCTGAAACAGTTTGGTATTCTGCGTAAGTATGACGACTCCAAGCAATTCCTGCAACAGCACAGCCAACTTGTCTGTGAAGAGACTGCCAACTATCTGGTCATTTGGTGTATTAACTTGGAAATGGAAGAGGTAATATTTTTTTATTTTTATTTGTTTAAGTCATCATTTTTCTTGGCTTTGGTAGCATATATGGTTGTCTATACATTGTACATATACTTCTAGAGGAGATGTATGGCAGACAGAGAGTAGACTATTCTACTATGGTTCTTCTTCTTTTTTCCTGGGCCTTTTCTGCACTTGGCCACTAAAAATTCTACCATGGTATTGGACATCTGTTGCCATAGTGTTCTCCCCATGAACATTACTGTAGCATTTTTCATTTAATTACCATTATCAAGGCTGCTTCACTTGCTAATCCTTACCTCATCATCATCATATCCGCCGATGGATGTCCACTGCAAGACATAGGCCTTTTGTAGCTATTCCATGAGACTAACTTGATGTTGTCAGTCCTGCTGGTTAGCACAGTTGACCAACACTATCCTTTCTAGTGCAGGTCGTTATTCCAGCACCTTGGGACCCCAAGACCCATTGGCTTGTCTAACTATAACTAATCCTTACCTAGTATCTACCACCTTGGCTCCTGCACCACTAGCTAGAAAATGTCACTCTAACAAATCTTATAGTTAAATTGATTAGGTAACAAAGTTTACATACAGTAATATAAACCAACATTGGAAAAGTATGAAGGCTAAGGCCTATAGTGGGCCATTGAAGATGATGATAAAAGTTGACTAAATAACTCTCAATGGTTTCTCAAATGTTGCATTACATTGACAAGATTGGCTATTAAAATAGAAGATTATTAGATTACATTAAAAGAACAAGAAGTCGCAATAATGTAGTTACATAGTTTTTGTTTATGATTTCAGAAACATGACTTGATGGCTCATGTTGCCCACCAAACTATCTGCATGCAGTACATCTTGGAGCTCTCTAAACAGTTGGATGTGGATCCGAGGGCCTGTGTGGGATCTTTCTTCTCTAGGTAAGTTATTGCTCTTCAGGTGACAGCTGTCACTACTGACAGTTCCTATATAACCTTGACTGTACTAAATCTTGTGTGGTTGCCATTAACTAGCGACTTAGATACTGTAGCTATGTTGTAGGTAAGTTAGTGCTGCACAATACATGTCACATCAGGTTATTGTTTCCATGATATTTGGCCAAGATAAATAATATCTTAGCATTCCATTGATTCATTCGTAAGTGCCAGGTCCTATGCTCTACACCCTGTATACTGCTGACTTGCCTGACATGCCAGTTATCCTCACTGCAACTTTCACTGATGACACTACGTCTCTAAGTAGTTACTCAAATCCTAAAGTGGCATCACAAAAGCTTCAGTACCATCTAAATGATATAGACCAGTGGATGCAAATTTGGAGAGACAAAGCAAGCGCCAAGCATATTTCAGGACTTGTGTGTAGGTTTAAAGGTTCCTTGATGATGAGCGCTAATGCTGCTTTTTTGCTTGATTATCTGCTTATCTCACTGCCAAGCCGAATGTGGTAGGATTATACTAGGAATCAGTTTTTGTTACAATTTAACACAAAAACTTCTAAACTGATTTTAAAAATTCTTTTGCCATTATAAAGCTACATCTTTTCCAAGTAACATAGTTTATATTTTTTATAACCACAGAGTGTTTTGTAGTATTTATATTTCCAGAAACATTTTAAATGCACTGTGTATTAATCACTAACATGCAAACACATCTATTGATACAGAATCCAAATAGCAGAAAAGACGTACAAAGATTCATTTGATGATGAATTGGAGCAGTTCAAAGCCAGAATCAAGAAGAGAGCAGCGGAGAAGATCCAAGAGGCCATTCGTGAACAGGAAGAAGAAGAAAGGAAGGCGAGACTCGGTCCTGGGGGACTTGACCCTGTTGAAGTATATGAGGAGTTACCTGATGTAAGTATCTTATTGGAGTTTACTTCTTAAGAATCGATTTTTTATATGTAAGCCCGGTATGAGAAAAATCCGAGGGGTAAAACCAACTGAACTAACGAAAAAGTGTCACCTTTAGTGCGCAACTTTCTAATTTATTTTAATGATTATATCATTGTAAGAGTAAAATATATAATGTGAAGTATATTATAAAGTCTATTAGTTATTTTACAATTCTATAAATTTAGTCTTCTTTAACATAAGCATTACTAAAGCCCTACTCGATGTGCACTGTTTACCAACAAAAAAAAGTGTGCATGTTAAAAAGAAACAAAAAGTTACCCCGAAGCACGTCTCAATACTCGCGCCTTAAAAGTGAAAGGTGCGCAACCGAGGTGCAGCAGGCCGCGGCGTGCGCGCCCGCCTACAGCGTGCACATGGGTGCGCACGTATGTGCACGCTGTTGGCGGCAGCGCACGGTGAAAGGTGCGCAGAATAGGTTGCGCACAAAAAACGTAACGCATGTCATTTCATAACTTATTGGAGTTCACTCCTTAAGAATAGATTTTTCATATATAGCCTCCGTTATGAAAAAAATATGGGCAGTAAAATTCGATGAACGCATAGCGTTGCCTTTTTTGTGCGCAACCTATTCTGCGCACCTTTCACCGTGCGCTGCCGCCAACAGCGTTCACATGCCTAGCGCGTCCGCACGCACGTGCACGCTGTTGGTGGGCGCGCACGCAGCGCTGCACCTCGCTTGCGCACCTTTCACTTTTCAGGCGTTGCTATTGAAAAGAGTAAACTCCAACCGTGCGTCGGAGCTGACACACACTTTTTTTATTCTTCTTTCTTGTCTATGCTACTGCTACTACTATACACCGTGCTACCGGCCGCGTCTATAATCCGCTGCGACATGTATGTATCCATTACGAGAAACTCTATAGTAATATTAAAAATAAGCTGAAGCACATTCACACGCTATCGAAAAAAAAAATTAAAATTGATGAAAAAACTTCAGAACATCCTGTTTCTTTCTGTTTGGAAAGAAGAAGTCAATGAACTTTAACCTAGTTTCAGAAATTTTGTTGTTTTAATACCTACATACCTACTATTTTTGATACACCTAGTCGGCGGCAGTGTCTTTACTAGGGCTGTTAATAAAATATCGATATATCAAAATATCGACATTATCACTTAATAGCGATAAGTATTCATTACTAATATTTTTATGGACGATATATCGATAGTTCGATATTGAAACGTAGATATCGATACTAGATATTTTTAACAAGTTTTAATTTTTTATATCCCTCGCAAATTATTTAAACTAAAACAGTATCAAACATAATCAACTTTACTTTATTTATACTTTATTACGTTTTTCATATTTTAGTTTATTTAATTGCATTTTATCGAAAATGTCACCGAAATAAGTAAAACGTAATGTATTCAGATAGTATACACTACTTTACCCTCAGACAAAACTTTAAACATGTTTAATCGTATTAATTTACTTGTCAATTTAGTTACATAAAAAAATAGTGAAGTTTAATAAATACTTAATTGTTAAAAGTTTTCATTTAGCCGAAAAATTTATTTTGAAATTATCGATATATCGAGAATCCGATATTTTAAAAAATAGCAAGCCCTAGTCTTTTGCGGTTTCCTTTTTGATAACGCCGCTCGCCGCCTAACCCGTAACTATTGTCGGCAATGTCCAAAAATAGGTACAGGTAAGAAATGTATCTTTCGATCATTTCTTATAACGCAAGGTGATTGGTTGGGTCTTAATAATTCGATCATTCGGGTCACGGGTCTTTCGTGTTTTGTGTATCGTTACGACTCGACTTAAAGTATGTAGTTACTTGAGTCTTAAACTGAACATCCGGAGGACATGAATCGGAACCCTTTTTTTATTCGTTACAAGTTAGCCATCGACTAACCTAACATCGACTAATTTCACCTGACGGTAATGTAGTAAGTGATTATGCAATCTGAAATGGAAACGGACTAACTTATTAGGGGGAGTATTTGAATCCACGGCTTGGCGGTACGTCTTTGTCGGTAGGGTGGTAACGAGCCACGATCGAAGTCTCCCACCAGCCAGGCCTGGACCAAAACACCAATTGGCCCAACCGAGGTTTGAACCCAGGACCTCCGTCTTGTAAATCCACCTCGCACACCACTGCGCCACGAAGGCCGTTAAAATTTCGAACTGATCGGATTTTAGGTTGCTATTCTGTAGAGTGATGTTGTACGACTGACCGACGAGTATTCGATTCAGATAATTGTTACAAGTCCAATTCGGTGTGGTGAACAAAAATCGTTCGCAGATTATTTGAGGCGCTGACGGCCGCGTCACTCGCTCACGCACAAGTACTGATCGGGTATCAGAGATTCGATCAATCGCGATCGACACAGGTCTAGTACGGGTTAACACCCGTAAATAAAATAAAATTTAATTTAAAGAAATAGGTTAAAGTGAATGACCTCAAAGCTCAAAGGGACCGACGGGCTGCCGACGTGACTGCGGCGAGGAGGTAGGTAGATGTTTGAAAATACAGGATGTGTTAAAATAATCGATTTTTGAAAGTTTATTACAATTGTAACTCCTTGAATTGTACTTTGTTTTTTTTTTTAATAACACTGATGGATAATAGACATTGGGTACATTATGTGGGATTTTGGTTTAAGACGAATAACGTAGCGCGGTGTATACATATAAATATATGTGTGCAATAATGTTTTATAAACTATTAGTTTATAAAATATAAAGTAAAAATTTTAATATTATAATATAAAGTAAATTTTTTGCTTGTTTACTTAGGTCTTTAAATTTTATTACACCAATTTAAAAATTCTTTCACCAATACAGTTACTTTATCAGTATCTTAAGTAGACAAAGTTAGCCCAGGATCGGTGGAACATTTTTTACAATTGATTACTATCAAGTTAATTTTCCGTGAGTAGTTTCATCTTGATGAGACGCTCAACTTTTGTATTTACAAAAATTCTTAATTCTGATAGCTAACTGGGTTACCAGGTAATAGAAAATTCTGAGCGTCGGAACGAGATAATGTACCACCCAATTTGTAGGACATTGTGGCTGTTAAGTTGTATAACAATTAAGCAACAGCAAAAAAACCAGCTGGTTAATAACAACTTGTATAACCTCATTATTGATACAAGTTGGGAGGAAGGGAGTTTACTACAAAGTTGTTACTAACCAGTAAAAAAAAACTTGAGCGTCTCATCGAGATATCAAATTATGAAGTTGCTTGTTCACTTAGGTTTCTAAACTACTGGACCAAATTTAAAAATTCTTTCATCAATAGAAAGCTACATTATCAGTATTTTAAGTAAACATACATGTATATTATTTACATGACAAATTGTTATCAATTACAGGAACTGAAAAAATGTTTTGACTCCCAAGATGTTCCACTGCTGCAAGCGACCATCGCCAAAATGCCTGAACAGGAAGCTATTTACTACATGAAGAGATGTGTGGACTCCGGGCTCTGGGTTCCCGGTAAAAATGATGATGAACCAACCATTAAAGAGAACGCTTCCCCCAATGCCAAGGAAAAGCCTTCAGCTAGCACCGACGATTTAGACTGATAATATTTTTTTTTTTTGTGATTTTTCTAGATTAAGATTATCTTTTTGCCTTTGAGAGAAACACAAGTGAACTTTCGTATGCTTTTAAATTACAACAACTTTACCTGTACTTGCTAACTTGGACTCTTTTAGAAAGGACATGTCCCAATTTTGTATGGAGGCTGGGCCTTTATTCCGAGTGTCGAGTAAGTAGAACAAATTATATTTATCTTAAAAGAACATAAAATTTAGGGCTTAAAACCTGAAATACAAAAATTTTAAGAACCCGCATTTTTTTTAAATTAATTAAATAAAATGTAATATTTTTTTTTAATTAATTAAATGAAATTTTCATTAGCTGAAAACATTAATTAAGAATTTTTATCATGGCAACATGCTCGTAACTCACACCCTGACAGATTGTCAGTGATCTTCGCGTAGTCGCGGTCGTTTAAGGCGTTTTTAAAGAAATTTAAGGAATTATTTTGTTTCATGCTTCTCTGTCTACGATTTAATGTTTTTTTTTATCATGTGTTATTTGACAATATTGAATGAGGTTGACAGCTTACACCGGATATAGGAAAATAATTTTATTGACTATTAATACTTTTACCTACTGTATTGTCTATGTTTAATTTGTAGACAAGGGAGAGAACCAAAAAAATAATTATCTAATTAGATAATTGTTTAATTAATGCGGGTTCCAAAAATTCTGAAAATATTTTCTAATCAGCAATTTGTATCTAAAAGTCCTTATATCACTAGTCACTAATAACCTGAAATTTCAAAAGTCCTTCTAAATTAAGGTTACTTGAAATAAATGAATTTAATTTGTAACTCTGCTGAGTACACAAAGACCGAGTTAGCAAACAAACACTACACTTTTCTTTTAAATATTTTTTTCCCTTCTAAGTTTCATGGTTAGGTATGTTAATCCGAAAAATCTGAAGTCATTTTTTTTTTTAATAATTATCTATTTAATATCTACCAGGTATTCACACATAGGGGGTTTTAAAAATATTCACTTGTGAATTTCTCTTTATAATAACACCAATCTTATCTTCAACTTCTAATAAGTCCATGAATAAGATTCTATTAACAAGTTTTAAGATATAAATTACTTTATAGTAGTCCTTATATGCTAGATGTTATGTTCTGTTTTAAAAGATGTATAAAGATTGGGCTTCATCAGTCACAATTATTTATGTACACAAATAATGAAACCACAGAAATGAGCAATAATAAACTTACGGCTATATTATAAAAAGATGTTTCATTTATAAAACACCTGCTGCCTGTTACTGCATAAAAGGAGATGGTCCATTTCTAGTCCACTCTTGTATCCCATATCATCAAAATTTAAAAAAATACAAGGTTTAAAAATTTTTGAGTTATATCAAAATGGCGCCCATAAAGCAACTCTGACATGACAATTGACAGCAAACGTCAAATCGACTACTGCATTGAAAACATCATCCATCAATCTGCCCATTATTTCCCATAGTAGTGTTGCATTTCTTGGGAGAGGATGAATATTATTTCGAAATACGTAAATTTGTATAATCAAAGAGGTACAATGTCAATGTACCTCTTTGATTATACAAATGTCGCCAGGGTACAATGACTGATACTGGGCTCTATAGGGGGGTGGATTTCAACCAGCCAGTCCACCATCTTGGGAAGACCGCCATATTGGATTTGTAATGACGTTTCTTAGCTAGTCATGTATCACCAGAACTCAGAGCGTTGCAAAATTTCATCCTAATCGAAAACCGGGAAGTGGGTCAAATTAAGATTCCAAGATTTTCTTACATACATTACACGGCCTCCGTGGCGCAGTGCTATACGCGGTGGATTTCCAAGACGGAGGTCCTGGGTTCGATCCCCGGCTGGACCAATTGAGGTTTTCTTAATCGGTCCAGGTCTGGCTGATGGGAGGCTTTGGCCGTGGCTAGTTACCACCCTACCGACAAAGACGTACCGCCAAGCGATTTAGCGTTCCGGTACGATGCCGTGTAGAAACTGAAAGGTGTGCGGATTTGCATGCTTCTCCTAACAAGTTAGCCCGCTTCCATCTTAAATTGCATCATCACTTACCATCCAGTTGAGATTATAGTCCAGGGCTAACTTTAAAAAAAAAACAAGTGAAGCCAACAAAATAGGATGACGACTAACAGCCAGTTTCTTCATGTAAAGCTAAAGTAACAGTAAAAGTAATAAGTAAATAAATAAATATATATACTTAAACAATACACATCACTATCTAGCCCCAAAGTAAACATACAGAGTAGCTTGTGTTATGGGTACTAAGATAGTTGATATTATAATATTCATATACATTTATATACTACATATAAAATACTTATATAATGTATAAATACACACAGACACTGGAAAACACCCATGCTCATCACACAAATATTTTCCAGTTGTGGGAATCGAACCCACGACCGTGGATGCAGAAAGCAGGGTCACTACCCACTGCGCCACGGCCGTCAAAGTAGTAAAGAAGACTTTATTTTTAAGTGAATAAGACCGTCACTTTTGATTTATGACGTTACTTTGACTGTTACTTGCGATGAAGAAACTGGCTGTGAATGAAATAAAAGTCATTACATTTAACTTGTACTTTTATATAACAAAACTACATTAGGTTTGGGCGCGCTACGTGAGCACGTGCGGCGGCAACTGCGGCCGACCCTCCAGCTTGCTGTAATCTAAGTGGAATTCCTTCGCCACCTACAACAAAATATTACATTTCAAAAAATTACAAAAAAAACTGTGGTGTTTGTGTATCTATACTTATAATAAATCTGTAGAGAGGTCAATTCTGTACATGAAATATATTTCCAAAATAACTATCAGGGGGTGATTAGTGATCGATAGTGATGCAATACCAAAAATGCAATCAGTAAAATTTTTGTTTGTCTGTCTGTATTGTTCTTTATAGAAACAAAAACTACTGGACGGATTTTAACGAAACTTGGTACAATTATTCAACATACTCCTGGGCAGGTAATAGTATACTTTTCATTACGCTACGATCAATAGGAGCAGAGCAGTGAAGAGAAATGTTGAGAAAACGGGAGAAGTTACTCAATTTTTTAAGCTTCCGTCGCGGGTACAGCCTTAATGGTTAAATCTACATAGAAATCATGTATGACGGAAATGTTTTCCTTAAAATTATCTATAAAAACACAATAGCATATATATGTCTATCTTTTATGGTTGACTCACAATAACACGTGTAACTCCCGATAGTTAAGCAGTTCGGAGCTTTCTAATTATATTTGTCTACTCTTATGTTTATAACACTCATCACTCATCCCAAATAAGAAAGTTAACATTACCTATTCAATAAAAAAATATTCATAAAAATCGGTAAAGAAACACCAAAGTTATACATGAAATACGCTAAGCCATCGCGCGTGAATACTAATTCATGCTTTAAGGGATTTATTTTTGTGTAACGGTTGCCGCGCTCGACGCGACTCGCGGTGGGAGGAATAAATAAAGTGCGGCCTTAATGAGTAGGGTAGGGGTAGGGTAGGGTAGGGTAGGGGTAGGGTTGGGATAGGGTAGGGTAGGGTAGGGGTACGGTAGAGGTAGGGTAGGGTAGGATAGGGGTAGTTGAAAGTTTACAACGACTTTCACGCGGACGAAGTCGCGGGCATCCGCTAGTACTAAATAAATACCTACAATACTACATCTCATACATTGGTAGTGGGGGCATTGGGCAATGAGTCAGTCTGTCATCGGCGTTCGACCTGAGTGGTCGTGCGCGGTCTGCTTGCCTTACCAGTGTAGAGATGAATCAGTGATTTGCTTATCTTATAGTAATAACGAGGGTCGTTACAATATCAACGCGTTTTTCATTAGTAAAAAATGGCGTTTTGTTATTTATAAACATTTATCCCACATGCGGGACATTTGTGTGCCCAAGCAACCGGTGGTCAGGGCTCCAGAGTGAGGAACCTTCTCACAATTCGCGCCGTCTCAAGAATAACTGCCTTCTGTAATGGACCCTTGATCCAGAAGTTAAGAGAAAGCTTCTTAAGTTGTTTTGTTTATTATTTATGTGTAAAAATAACCTTCTCTATTGTTTTGGAAAATACTGTTACTTATTATTACTATATCGTGTATCTTTTAACAGCCTCTCTGGAAACGTTGGTAGTCTTACGGTTCTCTAATTAGCAAAATAAAATTCTTTAAAGTATTTGGTGGTAGATTGCTAGTTAGAACTAAAAAGCTAATACAGCGTGTCCAGAATGCCTGCGCTCGCTATTGTTACAATATTCCGCCAAGGAGTCACGTTACACCGTATATTAACAACGCAAACCATTTAAAAATGGATTCGCGTCGAAAACTACATTTTGCTACTTTGCTCTTTGGCGTGATAAAGAACGGTGTCCCAGAGTACCTTGTAAATAAATTGAGGTGGATAGAAAACCGGACAACAGGTCGATTACGGAACACCTCTATAGTTTTATCGATGCCTCATCACAAAAGCGCTGTGTTTCGTGGTAGTTTCAAATTTGCCGCCACTAAGTGTTGGAATGACTTACCTCCACCAATGCGAGATATACGTACTATTGGGTTATTTAAGACTAAATATAAAGCTCTTTTATTATTGGATCAGCAAACAAATAACCCCTAGTACTAATTCCTTTTCTCCTTACTACAACACTATGGTGGCGGCAGATCGTTCATTTTACAGGTTGACTCGTATTAATTATTGTTTGATTTTCCTTGTTAATTTTAGTTTCCCATAAATGTTAATTTTGTTATTTTATTACTCTGTTCGTTCTTGTTTCATTATGTTATTTTACTTTGTATTCATGTATAAGTTTTAAGTTAAGACACGTCACGTAGACACGTCCGTGAACTCACAAGGTTTCACCTGAAAACCAGCGCCACAGCTCGCTGTGGCATCGTGCTGAGGTGGATACCTTTTTTGTCCACGACCAGATATTTGTGTGTTCTGTTTGTTTATTTTATTTTATTACTCGTGTGTGGACAAATAAAGATATATTCTATTCTATTCTATTCTATTCTATTCTATTTTTTTCGCTATAGGATTGTGCTCCTAATTTCCAAAGGAATAGGGATCAATCTTCTATGCAAATATTATGTCTGTGTATAGTATGACGGCAGTCAAACTAAAGCATCGAGCCCTGCAAGTTGAAAATACTTGCATAGAAAATCGAACCTTGTCTATTTATAAATAAGGAGCACAATCGTATCAGCGAAAAAATACTTGAAAGTACCTGATCATAATATACTTTTGACACAGGAGTAACGTCTTTCGAGGCAAGTCCTATGATAATTGGTCTGAGACGGTTGAAGTAGACACAGTACCTTTCTCCAGTTGTGCGCGTCGAAGAAGTAATACGTGCCGCGCTCGTAAGTGCTCGTCTTCTCCACCATGGGCATGCCGGGCGCCTGCGAGATCCACACCTTCTCCTCCATGTGATACCGCCACTCGCGGTTGTATCTACCGACAACAAGGTTTTATCAAACTTATTATAATAATAATAATGTACACCCGATACAATCTCATTTTTTAATAATAGGAGAGCTTTGTGTGAACTTTTCAAGTATAAACATATTTTTTCATTTTAAATGAAGCTTTATAAAGACAGAAGTTGCACACTCAATGATAACATACCAAAAACATTCAAATCAACTTGCAAGGAACCTAATGATGAAGAAACCCGGTATAACCTTTCAAACACTAAAATGAATAGGTACACAAATAATCATCCCTTGTTTTTTAGAGTTGAAATTGTTTTTCTAAATTTATATGGGACCATGTACGGAATATACCCTTTTCATTAAAAAAAGAAATATTAAAATCGGACATGAGCTGTCCTGACACATAAAAAGAATATTTTCTTTCACTTATTAGTTTTCTGCATACGTTTGTATTTCTGAAGTCGGTAGTATTTTTAAATTATTTATTATATAAATAGCATAGATATTTTTTAACAATATACCTAAATCATTTCGTCCCCGCACCAAAACATTTCTGATTTTAAATAACATAAAAAAATCATCAAAATCGGAGCTGTTTCGGAGGACTTCAGCATATGCTTGTTTATGTATTCTTTGACTCCACTAAAAAGAGTTAATTAAAAAAACGGAGGAGTTTTTATATATCTAATGCCGTATCCTAAACCATTTGAGATTAAATAAGTGACACTTACAGCTCCGCCGCGGCCGCGATCTGCAGCACGTCGCCCACGAAGCAGTAGAACAGGTAGAACAGGAGGTCCTCTTTGTACCGGCTGAGGCGGAGGGGCGCCAGCTTTTCTCTGATCGAGCCGTTTATGAGGTACTCGGGCGGCACGTGGTAGTCCATATCTTGTGGCCTGGAAGGACAATAGTTGTTTATACCACCGTCATGCTATTGCAGCACAAATGCTACAGTGGCTAATTACGTCCAGTGGCGTACAATACTTTTAGCAAACTCAGAAGTGGATTACAACAATAAGAAAACCAATGTCGAACAAAGGTTGATTCACAACATGTCAGGACAACTTAATTAACAAATCAAACTATTACGAAAACAAACCCTAAAATGGAATTGAGTGCAGTCAAGAAGTTGTGACCATTGTATGTAGGGTTAAGGACGTCCCTGATAGTTAATTAACACTCCCCTTTTCCACTCAAGCCACTCTCCCATAACAACCCATAAAGGATTACACAAGAAATGTGGACGGCTTCGAACGCCACGAAAATACTGAAGCCAACCGTACGGCGAGCGCTTTGTGTCGCCAATAATTGCTACCTCTCTCTAGCTCCCTATGGAATACCCTATTCTTTATGGAAGCAAGTCGCGCCACCTTGTGTCGGTACGAGCCAACACGTGATCGAGCGACGTCATATCCGTCTCAGACTACTTTTCCTACAATACTGTCTCAAACATTGAAGGAAAAGCACTGGGCCAGCGTGGTGGACCAACGCCTAACCCGTCTCATTCTGAGAGGAGACTCGTGCTCAACAGTGAGCCGAATAAGGGCCGAATAAGGGTCTTTGATGATGATGATGATGATGATGTTGATGTTCGTGTTGCTGTTTGTGATGACGATGATGATTATTAAAAGAAAATCTGTTTACCTGCAGGGTGTGTCCGCCCAAGGTCCAGCGAAGGTAAGGTACAAATTGTCCGGTGAATTTAAATTAAGGCCCAGCGCTGTGAGGTCCTGTCCCAGCGCCAGCGAGACCAGGCTGGGGTCCGACTCCGCCGCGCGGATGAAGGTCAACAGCCCCACTATGCCATACTGGTTAGGAATCATCGTCTCCGGTATATTCGTCACTTTGCCTGCCAAATTACGAAGGAATAAGTCATCGTTATTTAAAAAAAAATAACTATATTGAAATAATCTTTTCAACATAAAAATGGAACCGACTTCAAAGATGTATTTCAGTTATTTTGATTTTAACACTAATTTACTAAATAAATTTTCATTAAAATAAAATTTGACCAATCTGGAAGTATACTCTAAAAGAACACAAAAAAAAAATGTAAATTGGTTAGTAAAGTAGTTATGAGGTAGCAAACAATAAAAAAACCGTACGCGTCAAATTGAGAACCTAATTTTTTTGAAGTCGGTTAAAAATATCACAAAAATAAAATACCGAATAAGTAGTAATGATTTACAGAAAAAAATATACGTATTTAAAATATAAAAAAAAACATGATGAGGTTAAAGTTAGAAGATGTTGAGGGAGAAAGACTTGTTTAAATTCTTTGTGATTAATATGTCGTCGCACTAATTTATGTAGAATAATTTAAATCTTCGATCACCGTGGGTTTGCTTTGCTTCACAACTCTTTATAATGTTTTTAAGGTTTTTAAAATTAAGATTCTGTATTTCGGCGTTTGCAGAACACAGATGGGCTTTGAAACTTTCAATGTCAAAATGTTGTTCTTTCAATTTCAATGACAATGTTTAATTCATCCGGTAAACATATTCGATATTCCCATAGGAATGCGATTTACGCGGGTGAAACAGCGAGTCATCTGCTAGTAAATAGTAAATGGATTTTTTTTATCCCGAATTTTATCCGAATATCCGAATATAGAATCTGATAATGGATTATATAAATACGAGTACATAATAGCAGACCCGGTCAAGCTTCACTTTGACTCATTCCCTACCCCTATCCTATTCTACTCCCACCCTACACCTACCCTAGTCCCACCCTACCCCTACCCTACTTTACTCCCTATATGCTACGCCTACAGATGTTCAAAATGTTTATGTTTGGAGAAGTTATTAGTGGTCTGTTTGTATTACTTTTTTCCCCTCACTTTTATTTCTTAGTTTAACATAGTAGAAAATAGTACTAGTTTATTCAAAGATTTACCAATATACTGGCTATCACATTAACGTCAAATACATAAAGAAAATGTTAAATAATAATAAAATTGATTGTAAAAAAAAGTAAAAAACAACATATTCCTTATAGAATATATATACCTATAGAAATATACACACCATAGTATTCCATATGCGCTCCTTGAGTGATAACTTTTGGGACAGAAAGAGTATGTTGTTATTGCATATTATATTATGAAAAGCTTTATAAAAATAACGCTAAAATGTCTCCGCACTTTTAAACATAGGGCATGCATTATAGCAATTTATTATTATATACATATACAGGGTGTCCCGTAATTATTGAATAAAACAAAAATGGTAGATACACCACCTAATTATCTAAAACTAGTTTGAATAGTTTTGAAAAATTCCTAGGGTGACCAAATTGTATTTTTTTTTTCGGATTTTTCTAAATTTTTTTTCATCTTGAATCAGTTTTTTCAATGCTGTAACTGCTGTAGTTAATATTTTAAAGATCGATACAATAAGATAATAGTTTTACAATAATCAGGTTAGGTTAGGTAAACAATGATACATCTGGCCTTAATTCGAATAAACTATGCAAGATATTTCAAAAGTTTATTTTGCAAAATGAACTGTTTTATCTGGGGATATTACTTTTATGGTAGTTTCATGTCAAAAATCCATTAAATATAAAAATACATGCATATACCCTATTCTAAATAAAACTAACACAGAATGAGTACAATAATGACGAAATAGCATACCATAATAATACATATACACAGAAGGAAAAAAATTGTTTTTACTTGATCAGAATTCAATATTCAGAAGACATATACTCGTAGAACAAAACCAATAATGCACTGATCAAATAAAAACAAACACAAAGTATAAAGCGAGCAAGCTATTTTTGTTAGTCTTGGTCAGATGAAATACGATTTTCACTGCCTACCATTTTCCCATAAATAAGCTACTCGTAGCTCTGCTACGATAAAAATATTACCAAATATACACTGAATGGGATTCATTCATGTATATTGATCACGTGGGTCCGGATTGCAGCTACAGTGACACTCACCGTCAGGGTGAAAGGGCATACTCCTTGCACAAGGGCTTGTCGGGCACGTGGATGTGTTGTAGCGTCAGTATAGGCACTCACCCTCAGGCAAAGTCTGTATACCGTTGCGCACGGGCTTGTCAGGCGCATGCGTCTTCTCTCCAGGTTTGTCGGGCACGTGGATGTGTTGTGGCGTCAGTAACAGCACTCACCGTCAGGCAAAGTCTGTATGCCCTTGCGCACGGGCTTGTCAGGCGCGTGCGTGTACTCTGCGGGTTTGTCGGGCACGTGGATGTGTTGTGGCGTCAGTAACGGCACTCACCGTCAGGCGAAGTCTGTATGCCCTTGCGCACGGGCTTGTCAGGCGCGTGCGTGTACTCTGCGGGTTTGTCGTGCACGTGGATGTATTGTGGCGTCAGTAACGGCACTCACCGTCAGGCGAAGTCTGTATGCCCTTGCGCACGGGCTTGTCAGGCGCGTGCGTGTACTCTGCGGATTTGTCGGGCACGTGGATGTATTGTGGCGTCAGTAACGGCACTCACCGTCAGGCGAAGTCTGTATGCCCTTGCGCACGGGCTTGTCAGGCGCATGCGTGTACTCTGCGGGTTTGTCGGGCACGTGGATGTGTTGTGGCGTCAGTAACGGCACTCACCGTCAGGCGAAGTCTGTATGCCCTTGCGCACGGGCTTGTCAGGCGCGTGCGTGTACTCTGCGGGTTTGTCGGGCACGTGGATGTGTTGTGGCGTCAGTAACGGCACTCACCGTCAGGCGAAGTCTGTATGCCCTTGCGCACGGGCTTGTCAGGCGCGTGCGTGTACTCTGCGGGTTTGTCGTGCACGTGGATGTATTGTGGCGTCAGTAACGGCACTCACCGTCAGGCGAAGTCTGTATGCCCTTGCGCACGGGCTTGTCAGGCGCGTGCGTGTACTCTGCAGGTTTGTCGGGCACGTGGATGTATTGTGGCGTCAGTAACGGCACTCACCGTCAGGCGAAGTCTGTATGCCCTTGCGCACGGGCTTGTCAGGCGCGTGCGTGTACTCTGCGGGTTTGTCGGGCACGTGGATGTGTTGTGGCGTCAGTAACGGCACTCACCGTCAGGCGAAGTCTGTATGCCCTTGCGCACGGGCTTGTCAGGCGCGTGCGTGTACTCTGCGGGTTTGTCGGGCACGTGGGTCCCCGCCGACGTGCCCGGTAGCGCAGGGAAGTCCTCCGAGGACATCGTGAACTCCGACTGCTCCGACGTTGGCTGCTTCACCATACCCACTGGAAACAAAACGATCATTGTCTATGATCTGTTTCCGTATTTGTAACATTCGCAATTAAAAAAAACTGTAGTTACTATAAATTTTAGTTGTTGAATTTTATAACAACAAATAAATGTTGTTGTAAATAAAAATTGATGTACTTATTGATCGGAATGAGTACATTATAAATGTTGCCAGTGAGAACAGTAAAGGTACTATTTACAATACATATACTAACTACATCTACATATCTAAATGTTTACAATTTATAACTTACCCACAGAATAACTATAATGAAAAAGATATTTTAACAGATTTTTGTTATTTAAAAAGACAACATATTTGTTTCATAAACAAATTGTAGTTGCGATATTATATGCCAAATTCTGTTAATATACCTTTTGTTAATATTATTAAAATATACAGATGATCAAATTGAAACATAATTACTGAATATATTTTTAAAAATAAAATAAGAGGAATTGTATATATACGTAAATAAAGCTATATACGTAAAAAAGCTGTAAATAAAACTGAATGTCTACTTAATATTTTTTGCAATTGGGAGGAAAAACATATTCTAACAAGCAAAAACAGAATTTAAAAATACTTAACTCTTAGACATATGTGATATGAGTATGACTCACTTCAGACCTTATATTGATTGCTTTATAGTAAAAGAAACTACCTAGTTATTTGTATCTGAAGAATGAAGCGACGAACATATAATGTCTGTGTTGAGTATATTTTATATACCAGTATGAACGTTTTGTAGGTATTATATTAACACATTTAAAGCAAATGGTGAATAAAGCACATTACAGTTTACCACTTTACAGCTATAGTTAAAGATATATCACATTAATATACAAAATTAATTGAAATAATTTATATATTATATTAATTGCCCAGTGCCCACGTCATCAGTAATACTATCTCAATAACTAGTAGACGCCGTTAGGTTTCACACGTGTGGTTCACTTTACCATAGGAATACGGGGATTAAATATAGCCTATAGCCTTCCTCGATAATTTTTCAAATCAGACCAGTAGGTCCTGAGATTAGAGCGTTCAAACAAACAAACAAACTCTTCAACTTTATAACATTAGTAGAGATTACTCAAAAAGTTAGGCAAATCTATACTAATACATTAAAGAGGTAAACTTTGTGGTGTTGTGGGGAATAATCTCTGGGTTTACTGAACCGACTAGAAAGCCACTTTATTTGTGAGTCATAGGCTATATTTTATCCCTGTATTCTCATGAGAACGAGAACTACGCGGGTGAAACCGCGTGGCGTCGGCTATTAAGTATATAAATCATCTTCATTATCAACTTATATTCGGCTCACTGCTAAGCTAGAGTCTCCTCTCAGAATGAGAGGGGTTAGGCCATTAGTCACCACGCTAGCCCAATGCGGATTGGCAGACTTTACATACTCAAGAGAATTAAGAAAATTCTCTGGTATGCAGGTCACCATTTGAGACATGTGATATTTATTTTCTTAAAATGCACATAATCGAAAAGTAGAGAGGTGGTGGTTTATTAGCTGGTGGGTCAACATCAGCCCCGGGAACCCAGGTATAGGTTTTTTTGTGCAAATGATCATTTTAAAACAGTTAAACATTAATTATATTACAACATGCCATCTATCGAAGATTTAAATTACTACTTTGAATATATATATATATATATATTTCAAGAGTTTATGTTGGCTAATAAATATGAGACGAATATCTTAGCATTCTTGGTAGAGAGAAAAACATCAAGCAAAATCCAGGACTTGTGACTACTGGATGTAGGGTTAAGGAATTCCTTGACGATCGATCAACACTCTGCTCGTGTTGTTCTCCCTACCTATCCAAATTTGGTAAGATCCTATTAGAGCAGCTTTGGATACTCGCTCTAATATAGAACAATGATAATGATGATGGCATACCGTAAGGTTTAGAGCCGGGGGGCGGTGGGGCCGCGGTGGGCGCCTGGTCGCCCGCGCCGCGCGCCGTGAGCGAGGGGAACTCGCTGAGGTCCAGCAGCGGCGGCGTCGACGTGTCCCCGCCCTCGCCGAACACGGAGTGGTAGTTGTTCCCCGCGTTGAAACGAGACAGATTCGCCATACTCGACTGTAACCAATGACATTTTTTTATAAAAGAACTAGCGGACGCCCGCGACTTCGTCCGCGTGAAACTCGATGTAAACTATATGATGTCAGTCCACCGGGTGGTGAGTTGACCAACGCTGCACTTTCTATTGCAGGTCACCATTCTAGCACTTTGGGACCCCAATGTCCATTGACTCTTCAAACTATGTACCCTGCCTATTGCCACTTTAGTTTCGCGATTCATTGAGCTATGTAGGTGACTTTGGATCTTCTGGGAATCTCCCTATTTCTTATTAAATCACACAGAGATACTCCTAGCATAGCTTGTTCTATCACCTACTGTATGACTCTGAGCCTTCTTATGAGGCCCACTGAGCAACCAAGTTTCGGAACCATAGGTCATCAATATGACTAATATTCCACTCCAATTAATCAAATAAATCTCTCTGTTGATATCTACTGCACTACCAACTACGGGAGAAGTTGTCTAAAACTTAAAATGAGAGTTGTTTGCAACAAATATTTTCCATACCATAGAATTAGAGTTGGCCTGTGATAGGGGAGTCGGCATGGGCACCCGCCTGTCTGCAAAGGCGCGCTGTCCAAACAGCGTCGACCGCGAGGCCATGGAGGGCGGCGCGCCCCCGGGCATAGCAGTGGCGCGCCCGGGCGACAGCGCGCCACCGAACGTGGGCGTCACATGCCCAGACACGCCGCCCACGAGTCCCGCGCCCACGCGCCCACCGACGCCGCCGCTTGCTAGGCTTCTAGGAGCTTGTTGGAAATTCAAGTTTGCCATAACCTGGAACATGTTTTTGTATTTGCTTTACAAAATATATTATCATTAGGCGTTTTATAATATATTTTTAAGGCTCTACTAAGGTGTCTGTCATTATGATTTTATTCCACAATACATAAGTAATCCAAAGAGATTTTAATGTCAAGTATGATTTTATTCTGCAATACATAAGTAATAATCACATCCAAAGAGATTTTAATGTCAAGACTGTCAGAGAGAAGATACAGGCTCAGAAATACACTGAGAGCTATATTAAAGACAAACTAGATGTGGAATGATTGTCAACAAACAAATTAACTAAAATCATTAATTACCCTTCCTTTTGGTTTTGCCATAGTTGGGTAACAATAAGGGTAGAAAACCCATTTCATTTCATACCTAATTTATATAAAACTAGTGCTTGCCTATGACTTTGTCCACCCTTAGACATCTTTGATCCTGCCTTCTCAATATAATATGGTAAATATGAATGAAAATAATCTTTATTCAATTCAATTAATACCAGACCACTTGGTCATCAATCTACACTACTCAATTACTTTTGTCAAATTAAGTTTAATATAGACTTATAACTTTTAAACATTTAAAAAAATATGTTATAATGAGTTTTACTTTAAATATTGTACAACAAAAATAATACATACAAATAAGATGTATTATTAAATATAGTAAATACAACAATTATGTACTCTTCAATTTAATTTCTTTATGATTTAACTCAACTAATCAAGGTGAGAGCCGTGATAGCCCAGTGGATATGACCTCTGCCTTCGATTTCGGAGGGTGTGGGTTCGAATCCGGTCCGGGGCATGCACCTCCAACTTTTCAGTTGTGTGCATTTTAAGAAATTAAATATCACGTGTCTCAATCGGTGAAGGAAAACATCGTGAGGAAACCTGCATACCAGAGAATTTCTTAATTCTCTGCGTGTGTGAAGTCTGCCAATCCGCGTTGGGCCAGCGTGGTGGACTATTGGCCTAACCCCTCTCATTCTGAGAGGAGACTTGAGCTCAGCAGTGAGCCGTATATGGGTTGATAACGACGAATCAAGTGTTACATTAATATTTATTATTACACATTATTTTGATTACAACAAAGGTTGTTTGTCAGTTATCTTGGCATATTATATCAATGTACATGTACATATAATATTGATAAAGGATGCATTACTAAATAACATGAATTGCAGATGGCAATAGCGATACTAACATTTCATTCTGCAACTTGTAATTTCTGATACTTCACATATGGCATTAGTTTCAGGAATAATCTTTACAGTCATCTATTGAATTGAAAGAATGAATTAAATAATAATAAATGTAAAGTCCAATAAGAATACAAAAAAAAACAACTAATTAATACTTTTTAATGTTAGACAATCATCAAAACTTAAATAGTGCCCAATCGTATGAGTTTAGAGGACTTATTATACAGTTCAATGATAACTGCTATTCATATTGAAAATGCAATAATCATCAGTTTGATGTTTTTGAATGAAAACATCTGCCTATTTAATCAGCTCACTGCGTACAGGTTAAAGGGTATATAAAGATATTTTAAATAAACTTTTAATGCTGATAAATATACGATAACGATAGTCAATAATAACAAATAGCGTATACCTATTACATAGATCAAGATATATAACCGTCTGTCAAACAATGGCGACATTGGACATTCCATTTTCAAATTTCAGTAGTATATTTAAAAAATAATATTTACCTAATGTGTTTCAAGTCAGTCCCTGTTTCACTAATTTAATAACCTTATGGTTGGTTCATAATCAAGTCTCATCCAAGAGAATTAAATATATCCACTCGACGAAACAAACAAAAGTTTGTTGACTGTTCAATTTTTAAGACAATTTCTCCGCATTCAGAATTTTATTCACCAACTTAAAGTATATTTATTGCAGCTTTTCCATGAATCACTGCTATAAAACTCTTAAATCTTTATACATCTTTACGTGGCTAAAATAAATTAAAACAATTTCACTCAGATTTGTCGAACGCCACATTACCCTAAACAACTGGCAGCCATATTGTTAAATGCGGAAACAAGTTCACATTAATCGCTCACACTTCCCACTTTTTCTAAAAACAATGCACTTAAAATTATGCAGTCACACGAAAATTTTATTAAAAATATTATTTTTGTATTAGTTCTAAATGACACTGTTAAAATTTAAGGATATTAATAATTTTACGTGATAAATAAGGAAGTATTTTGACTATTTCAAAGTGATCACGATGGCAGTGTTACCACATTCTTGACATTTTTTATTTCAGGATAGAATTTGAAAGATATTGTATAATTCAATTTTAAGAATCTTTACTTATAATAAAAGTGGTTGAATTCTATACATTTATTAGCAATTTGAGATTTTACTTATACCATTTGTAATACCAAACGATACTGGGGCATATCGGACGCCAGCGTCATCTAGAATCTATACTTATAATATGAAATCTGTACATTCTGTACATTGATGATATTTTGAAAATTTTTGTTGGGGGGCACTATCTAATCGATACTGAAGTTATAAATATGTTTTTTCGATTTTTTGTCTGTCTGTCTGTCCGTGTTCTTTTGTTATTCGGGCTTCACGCTGAAACGAAAATAAGAATGGGGTGAAATAGGAGTTGAAAGTATGGAAAGTCCTTAATTTTTAGAGTTACAGGTTTACATACATTACATTTATTTACAAACATTATTTAAATAGCAAATAATAATTTACATTATTTAGAAAGCAAATAGTAATATAATTTGTATAAGTGATTATCAATGCTCGTATTAAGATTTAAGATCACACTACACCTGCCAATGATTTTGAAGAAATCATGAGAGCTGGTCGTAACCCACAGTCAATAGAAAAATATTCAAATTGCATGTCAGAAAAAAAAATTAAGTGTCCTAAAGTTTATCTATCTGGGACTGAATTTAATATTTTGAGATATAATATGGAAGATTTTATAGATATTTATCGTATTTACTTTAATGCGTATATCAATCTCTAATGTTAAGGGTTATTATTTTGTTTTGTATAACTATACAAAAGTTGTCTATGACATTAATTTGGACCTTACAGGTTACAGGCAACACTAAAGATCATATGATTGTTCAATGAAGAAGCACGTCTGATAGGCGTCGACATACTTTTTCTAGCCAGTATTTTAATTTCTGGCTCAATATCAGCCGTTTTCGTGTCAGTGGTGTTAAAAAATAACCATCAGCCATGGCGCTCAGCGATGCAGATGTTCAAAAACAGGTATAAAGTTAGATATTACTGATTGTAAACCATGAATTTTCTATGTCGATCGTGTCGGGTTTTGTCAGAATGATTGATCCGCTAGGGCTTGCTGTTTTGCGTTGAAGTGTTGACCGCTAGAATACTTCAAAATGAGCATAATCAAACATAATGTTAATATGAAATTCTTTTATCCATTGTTAGATCAAGCATATGATGGCCTTCATCGAACAAGAAGCCAATGAAAAGGCTGAAGAAATCGATGCCAAGGCGGAGGAAGAATTCAACATTGAGAAGGGCCGTCTGGTGCAGCAGCAGAGGCTCAAGATCATGGAATACTATGAAAAGAAGGAAAAACAAGTTGAACTCCAGAAAAAGATGTATGTGAAGTTCATGATTTTTTTAAATACCTGTACAGCCTAAAAGATTAAGCTTCTAACACTATGCTGTCATTAGGCAAAAAAAATCTTTATACCTTTCACACTTGCAGTCTCTCAATGTTTAACAATCTGCGATGGGTCAATTACATCTGGAAATCCAGATGAGTAAGCAATCCTTAGCAAGAAGTATTTTACCCAATTCCTGTGATACACAGATTCATTGGTCCTTACAGTGTTCCCCCTTCACACCTGTAGCTTTGCCTGAATCTATTAATATATTTTATGATGAGGTTTGTCATGTCTGCATCACCTTTTTTACTACTACAATCTCTGTAATTAAAACTAGTCACTGACTGACAGTGACATGCTACATCTCTAATACACATTGAACTCTCTTGAGTTTATAGATTATAGAACCCCATTATCAACTAAATTGGGCTTTTCTAAGCAAATGTATTGCATCTTAGACCTCATTGAAGGTTTCAAGTATGATTGTAGCAAGGTGCTCACCTATCTACCATAAAAATGAATTATAGCCAATTATCTCTGCTAGAAAAATAATGTTTATTATTTCAATTATTACTGAAGTTTATACTTAACTCTTACGTTTACTCATTGAAGTTTAATTAATTAATGATACATAGTTCTACAGCTAAAATTACTTGCAATGAACACAATCTATTATATCATAAACAGTTGAAAATATCAAGCCCATTGTTTTAAAATGTTGCCAAAATGATGATGATTTAAAATTTCGAAATAAGGCACTGGAACGTTTAGGCAAACAAGAAATTTCATAAGATGCACCCCTTCCGGTTTCTACACAATATTGTACCAAAACACTAAATCGATTGGTGGTACGTCTTTGCTAGTAGGGTGGTAACTAGCCACATCCAAAGCCTCCCATGAGCCAGACCTGGACCAATTAAGAAAATCTCAATCTTCGCAGCTGGGGATCGAACCCAGGACCCCTGTCTTCTAAATTCACTGCACATACTACTGCGCCACAAAGGCCTTCAAGAATGAAAAATGTTATAGAGAAGGCCGTGCTTTGATGCGATATATAGAAAGTGACATGTATGTAGTAAGATATGGTTGTTATCTTAACAGATAAGAATTAAATCAGTTGTACACTCCTTGTAGTATAGTAACAGAATCTCTGAATAGAATGAAAGCACAAGTGTAATTTAGAATGGATGAGAGAATAGGAGCTTGGACCATTATGCAGCAGAGATAAAAACCCCAAAGAGGCTTTGTCACCTAAGGTTAAAGATTTTCTTTTTGCCATTCCAATACTCACCTTCTTTGCTTGTATTGCTTTTTTTTTAAATAAATTTATCTGAATTGTTTTTTATTTACACCACAAGACCAGACCAGAGTTCATTTAGAAAATATAAAATTAAACATAAAGTGACCCCAACTGGGAATCAAATCCAGGAGCTTTCTCTTGAGCACATCACTGCCAACTGCATCAGCAAAGTCGTCAAAATCGATATTGTTAACACAGAATAACGAATGATAAGAATGAATCTATACAAGCAGCGCAGTGAGGACGATGAATCTCATAAAAAAAAACTTCATGCGTCTTCTTAATATCCACATTTTTTAAGAATTTTGTATTTCAAGATTTAATACTAACAACAATTACGCAAATTGATATCTTATTAGACTAATAAATTATCAGTAATAATCAATTATTACCTGTAAAAAAATACTCCATCCTATTTTTTTAGTTTTTGTGAATATTTTTTTAATATAATTACAAACATAAGATGCCATTTTTTTTAATAATATTGAAAATAACTCAAGAATGTATTAGTTTTTGAATTTGTATTTGGAATGGCTGAATCCCTGCCGTGATCCGTACACTTTTTCTGCCTATTATTCTTTAATATATGATTGTTAAAGAAACATTGTTCTCTTAGCCAATCGTCGAACATGCTGAACCAAGCTCGTCTGAAAGTGCTCAAAGTGCGTGAAGACCACGTGCGCAATGTACTGGACGAGGCTCGCAAGCGCCTGGCTGAAGTCCCCAAGGACACCAAACTGTACTCTGACCTCCTTGTCACACTTATTGTGCAGGCTCTCTTCCAGGTAATTTATATGTCTACTTGAATTAATTGAGGATAGTATTATCAGCTGTTACTATTACTGTAATATCAGCTGACGTAATATGCTTCACCACATTTCCAGTCAGGTCTACACACGAGGGCGAGCTAGAAACATAATGTTGAATTCGCACCATGAGATATCTTGTGACGAGGGATAGATAAAAGTCAACAGTAGCGAAATTGACAACAAAAATGAGTAGGGTATATTAATTCTGCTCTTGGTCAACAATATTATGTCTTTCTCTTGTCTGTTATTTTTTTATATATGGTCTGAAAATTTAAAATGATTGAAAAACATTGTTAAATCTAAGCTGTCTTTTGACAACAAGCTGCTTATATACACATGCATCTTAAAGCCAGTCTAGGTCTACGGAGCTCACATTGTAGCGTAGTGCATGTGACACTAGCCTAAATATCCTACAAAAATGCAATACAAAATAGTCGTACTGCGTACTATCGCCAAATCGCCGTGGTTTATCACGAAAGTACTCAACAATTTTTGCACAATAAAGAATGAAGTTAGGGGGCTAGCCAAAAGATACAAGAAGCGACTCCATAATCATCCTATTATCTGGGCAAACAGACTCTTAACCAATGACTGTCTGAGGCGTCGAATACGTAAATGCATACTCAATGAAGGAAGATGAACCTCCACAAAAGACACTTTCAACACATTTCTTTATTGTCTTAGGACTGACTACAGATGGGCCATACTAGAAAAAAAAATAATTGAATTTATTACCGTTGTTAAATTAATTATTAATTTTCCCAGCTGATGGAGCCAGCAGTGACCCTCCGCGTGCGACAGGCAGACAAGTCGCTGGTGGAGTCTCTGCTCGGCAGAGCTGCACAGGACTACAAGGCAAAGATCAAGAAGGATGTGCAACTGAAGATCGACACTGAGAACAATCTGCCACCTGAAACTTGCGGTGGTGTTGAACTCATCGCTGCCAGGGGTCGCATCAAGGTAAAATGATTTTTGAAGTAAAACCTTCCTTATGAACGTTTGAATCGAGTGGGTGAATGGTTTATTAAATTGAAATATGGCGATGTGTGCTGTGTAAGTGGCAATGGGCGGGGAACATAGTTCGAAAAGCCGATGGACGTTGGGGTCCCAAAGTGCTGGAATGGCGACCCCGCACTAGTAAGCGCAGTGTTGGCCGACCCCCCACCAGGTGGACTGACGACATCAAACGAGTCGCAGGGATTCGCTGGATGCAGGTGGCTCAGTATCGTGATGTTTGGAAGGCCCTACAAAAGGCCTATGTCCTGCAGTGGATGTCCATCAGCTGATATGATGATGTGCTGCCATCTACAGTCACAGTAAAAATATGCTAGAATAAAAGGAATAAATGTTTCAGATTGAAATTGACTTATCTTACTAATATAAACGCGAAAGTCTGTATGGATGTATGTTTGTTACTTCTAACGCCCGCTTGTACTGAAGTGATTTGGCTGAAATTCAGAATGGAAATAGAATTTACTCTGGATTAACTACTACTACTTTTTATCCTGAAAAAATCCATGGATTCCCGAGATTTTGATGGTATGAATGTTTGTTACTCTTTCACGCCTCGGCTACTGAACCGAATCATCTGAAATTTTAAGTAGAGATGATAGATAATTGTCTGGATTAACACATAGGCTACTTTTCATCCCGGAAAAAATCATGGTTCCCGCGGGATTTGTGAAAAACTGGATTCCTCGCGGACGAAGTCGCGGGCGTCCGCTAGTCTTAATATATAAATGCGAAAGGTCACAACGAAATCTCAAAAACCGATACACACAGAGATAAAATTTGACAGGTAGTCTATAGTTAGAAGGTATCCGCTAAGAACGGATTTTGCGATAGGGCCGGATTAAATTTAGAATTAGACATTTTTTACACTCCTGTCTATCAGCTTGTAAATAAAATTAAATTGTTACTATAAGTCAGATCGGGTAGGTATTTTAAACAATGTAAATAAACAAAAACAGCTGACTCAGGGGTGCTCAACATTTTACTACAGCATTATTTACGAATATTGTCATGAAATAAAACTTGATTTGATAAACAAATATTTTTTTTATTCTATATTCCTATATCCTGTTATTTATCTAACAGATAATGTTTCACTTATATTCAGGGTTCCGTAGTCAATAAAGAACCCTTATTGTTAACCCCTTGTTTTTTTATTATATCCTTTTATATATCCTCGACATATTTAAACACATTAATCAAAACGGTTTTCTCGGAGGACGATAAGGGTGTTTGCTTCGTACGTTTCTTTTTTGGTGACGGAAACGATAGCAATGCGGAATAACTGCTCCGGCTAGTACCAGGCTCCGCTTCACTCATTTTCGTACTAAAGTAAATAAAATTAATAAATTAATTAATTAAACAAATAAAAAATCCGACTGCCTATATGATACAAAAACTGAAGAAAAAAAAAAGCTCAGTCCAGAAGTGTAGAAAACAATTAGAAAACAGTCGGGACCTATTATATTGAATAGAATGATTTTCGTCTACATTTTTTAATAGGTCCCGACTTTAGTTTAATCAGTTTTTGTATCATTTATGCAGTTGGGTTATTTGTTTATTTAATTAATTTATTTTTAGTTAGATAGATGGTATATTTTGGATTTATTTGTTACGTTTGTTACAAAGTACGATAATGTATACCTACGTCCAACCGAGGATAAGTAAATATTCAAAAAAATCTACGGAACCCTCGGTGGGCGAATCCAACTCGCACATGTCGATTTTTATAATCAATATATTTAATTTAGTCTATTTAAGGTGTTTTATAACTACACTTCATAAACCTTATAGTCGTCCGCCTCGCGTATTATGTATAAACAATTAATAATTAACGTTTTTCTAATTGTAGTTTTTTGTTGGCCATTATATACCATTTTGAAATTCTCCCAAAAAGCCCTTGAATTTGATTCCCATGTTGCAATATTAAAAAAAAAAATCGATTCTATAGCATTTCACAGTCGTCTTGTTGGTTTTTTTCTAATTTCACCTATCTAAGAACACTTGGCTTATTAAAACAAATCTAAGGATATCTGAATTACGTAAATCCGTTCAGCGGTTTCGAAGATATGAGGTAATAAAGAATACATACAAGATACGCGCGAAAAACAAACAACAAATAAACAATAATTAACAACAACAACGAAACGAGAACAAAACAAAATAACAAAAATTACAAAGGAAGAAAATAAGCACAACAGACTGGATTTAGTTAACGAATCATTAACGAATACTGTGAGGTAGGAGTATTAGTCACAGACAACAAATAAAGTAGTGTTCTGTGCTGTGAAGTGTGAACTGTGAAATGTCAAATCTTCTTTCACTTAATAACACAAAATCAAAAAAAATAATCATAGTATAGGGTAATTCTGCAATAAGTGAAAGGTAAAATTCACATTAAAATAAAAGAAAACATCTTCTTTTGATATGAAAATACGACATTTATAAAAATCATTAAAGTTATTATTTAATTTTATAAATGCACATTTAATACCCATAAATCTTAATATCTTTGTTTTTCAAAATGGTTTGTGACTCATGTCTGCTTGGGGTATTTAAGGTTCTTTTTATGTCGTTTATCGTTTTTGGGCAAATTTTGCCCAACATTGTGCAAACTCTATATAATAATTAACATAGACGAATTAGACATGGAAATGAAATCGCACCCAAATGCAGAAACAAAATTGCCTGTCGTTTTTTGAAGGGGACGAGGTAAACTCACTCATCGAAAATATTTGACAAGAATAATATAATCTGTACACAGAACGTTAAATTAATGGATCGATGTTTTGCTGTTCGTTCGTTCGTTAGAAGAATAGAATCGATTTTTCTTTTAGATATTGTTTTTATTACAAATTTATTATAAATTATAATTATGTTTTTGACGACCTCCGTGGCGCACTGGTACGCGCGGTGGATTTACAAGACGGAGGTCCTAGGTTCGATCCCCGGCCGATTGAGGATTTCCTTTTATGAGATTCCTGATTACCTACAAAACGTACCGCTAAGCGATTTAGCGTTCCGGTATGATGTCGTGTAGAAATCATACCCTCCATCTTAGATTGCATCATCACTTACCATACAAAGAATAACAAAAATAAAATAGAAATATTTTCAAATTGAACGTCACGTCATCTTTTACTGAATTAGAAGTCGTTGGCCGTTTTTCATGCTATTGAACTACTTACTACACAAACCGGAATATTTAGGGAGTTTTTTAGACGACGAAAACGATTACAACAATGAAACATCGATACAACCGAACAATCTAACGCGTTTGTTAGTTTTTATACACGCGTTAGCCGCTCAACTTTACAAACACTTCTAAATGCCCCGCTCTATATAGGTAAATAGATCGTTGATTCTTTGACAGAGAGGTAACGTCTTGCGAGGCAGGTCTTTCTATTATTGGTCCGAGATAATTAATTTATTGTTTGTGAATCCGGGCTCAAAAGGGCCAGAACCCAGAGCCGTAAAGTTTATTATTAAAAATATAATGTATGTGAATCGAAACGAAAAGTGTCGCCCTAAAAGAACCTTTTTGAGAAGTGATATTGTTGTGTAAAAAGCCTAAAGTTGTGGACTATAGAATAGTTTTTATGTAGGTATATGATATTTTTTAATTTTGTTTTTAGAATAGTTAATTATTATTGTTATTTTTTGTGTATTCTAATTGTTGACTATTATTATTAATTTATTTGAATTATTTAATTTTAATTTACTTGAATTCTTAATTTTTAATTTGTTTGAATTTGAATTTATTATTTTTAAATTATTTTGATTGTTTAATATTCATTTAGTAATTTAAGATTTATTGTTGTAATTATTATTTCTGATTGCTAAAGAGAAGAATTGGGAAACTGTAATGTTTCTCTGGGCATATTTCATGTATATAAATAAATAAATAAAGAGGTCTAAGGGTGGACGAAGTCGCGAGGGTTCACTAGTAGAGTAATTGTTGAGTGCTTATAAAAAATATTGCATTGTTCCAGATTTCCAACACCCTCGAGTCTCGTTTGGAGCTGATCGCAGCCCAGCTGTTGCCAGAAATCCGTACCGCCCTGTTCGGACGCAACCCTAACCGTAAATTCACCGACTAAACACCAACGGTGAATATTACACACTTGTTATTTCTAACAACTTATTTAAAACAAATATATATTAACTTAGAAATTTAAAATAAATGTTACAATAAGTGTTTTTTCCTTTGCCTATTTAAATAATATGATAATTATAATTAATATTGTAATGCGTACAATTTTATCGCCGTCTAGAATGTAAAGGAAAATATTAAAGTCGTCAGAAAGTTTTGTGTCGTCATGTCGTTATACTAATGCCTGGCTTATATTCAAATAAAGAATACATATTACTATATATTAAATCAAAATGCAAGAAGATTCTTTACAAAAGGTTTACCAACTCGCTTTAGTTAAGAATACCTGTAGGTTTATGTTGTACTATTTTTGATATTAAAACTATTGTCGTGCAATTGTTCTTCAAGATGAGAGCTTTGGTAAGGATATCTCAGGCATAGCTCTCATCAAGCAGCAGGCATAGAATCAAATCAAAAATATTACAGCATACAAGGTCAACATTTTAATAAAACAAAATCACTAGACCACAGATTAAAAATAAGATCAAAAAGTGAAGATAACAAACACTACGTCATTTAAAAAAAAATCTGATTACACCTGTGTATTTGTAGTTCTGAGTGCCAATGCCATATAATTTTTTTTTCTAGTCTGTGGTCTATAATGAACATATCCATTTGCGGCCTACAAGGACTTGTATCCAAGGCCGTAAAATAAATTTAAAAAAAATGAAATCTATTTGCAATAGTACTTCTTTACACAGCCTAGTATAACTGTTTCTACTTGTAACTGTACGTTAGTTTCGCCTTAAATATATGTCTGTATGCGTACGTTAAAAATGTTTTATTATTACAATTCATTCACGTTAATAATATACTTATATGTATTTTATGTATTTTAGATGTAGTGTATAGGATTTTTGAAAACAAAATGTATTAAGAAATAAGTAACCTTTTAAAGTCACATACTATACAATATGATGTATGAAAGTAAAGTTGTGTCCACACCTTTATCCGTACAGTATTAATGAAGCACAAGGAACACCACTTTGTAGTGTCGAAGTGATGATTCGTGTATATTAAAATAATTATAAAATTATATTATTCGTGTAATTTTCATGTTAAAATATTCAAGATTAATGTTTTAAGCTTTCTACATGTTTATATGTTTTGGAAGGAATTTTTGACAATTGTGAGATTTTAGTTTGACAGCAGCATCCTATGTTATGCTCACTTAAATCGAGACAAAGATTTGACTGGTCGTAGTGTAGTGTCAAATTGGAACCTTACAGTTTGTCAACATTCCTTTTCCATTCTTCCTGGCAAATATGTTTTGGCTTGCATTTGAATACATAAAGAGCACTGTAGCTCTGAACAGTTATATATATTATATATATCTATGATTCCAATTATTGCACTGTTAAATTTCTTATGTAAATATATAGATGTGTTAAAACCAATTTTTTATTTAACACCTTTGCCAAAAGTTAAATTTCTACCAACAGATTGTTATTCATTCCTTTTATTTAGATCAAAAATATGGTGTTTATAGCTTGGCAAATTCGTTCGTAACACTGCCGATGGTCCGCGCGGACCGGGAGGGGGGTAGCGATACCCCGTGCGCACGACTTCATATTCGCGGTCCTTCCGTCTGCCCCGCGCGTACAACTTCACACCCGTTCAGTACTTCCCCCCGTCGTCCGCATATCATAGGAGTGTCATCAACGAACTTACTTTTTAGTCTCAAATAAAACCTTTTTGCTTGGCAGTAGAACTTGCCCAAGCTCTTTTTTTTTCTTTAAAAAAAAAGAATATTTGCCCTATATACTTTTTTTTAATATGACCAATATTCCCATTCCCTCCAACTAGTCGGGAAAGACTCTGCTAGGAGTGGGTACGACTGTAGACCAATGGGGTGGGGATTGAACTACCACCCCTCGGTGATGAGTCTGAACGCATTTACTGTTGAGCTATGGAGCTATTCTCTCAAAACTATGATGCTCTCCAAGGGACTAATGTCATATTTCTTATAGTCTATAGTCTAAATAAAATTAATTTATAAGAACTGAACCTGTATTTTTGGCAAATAATTAAAATAGGCAAATGATACATCAGGTTAGTTAATTTTTTTTTAATAATTAAGTAAGAACATTTAAGTTCAATAAACTAAGTACCACAATAAAAACAAAATAGAACTATATTGGAACATTTCACACGCTCACTGATTTTTTATCACAATAAATAAGTATTTATCTATATTTGTGCTAGTTTTCAAATGGAGGCAGTCCAAATAGTTTAGGATCAAACTCCTCTAAGCTTTTCAAAACAATTGTAGCTTCTTCAGTCAAGCTTTTGTCTACTCTAGGATCTGGGACCATCACAACTTGCATTCCAGCCGCCCTTGCAGCTTTCACACCATTCACTGCATCTTCAAAGACTAAGCACTGAAAGGAGCAAAAAGTGACATTACTGTATGTAATTACTAACAAAATAATTTTTGTATCTTTTCTTTGAGTCTTGACAGACATTATGCACGCCATTCACAATCAATTATTCTCACATATTGGTCACTGCGTGCATGACAGTTCAACTTATGAAATGTCTTTGTTGTTTGCGCTGCGGAAACGAGAGAATAATTGACCCAATGGCTGACTTTAGAAATGTAATTCTCTCATAGAAAAGCTGTATTTTTTTTACTGTAGTTTTTACCTACTAAACCGTAAAATTTGCATGTAATTCATGACATGACTAAACTTTTGAATTTTCTCAATTCATGAAAAACTTTTTAAATTTTTCATCATTATCATTAACAACCCATATTCGGCTCAATGTTGAGCACGAGTCTCCCCTCAGAATAAGAGGGGTTAGGCTGGCCAAATTGCGGATTGGCAGAATTCATACACATAGAGAATTGACTTCAGACACAGAGGATTAAGAAAATTCTCAGGTTTGAGTTTTATTTCACTGTTTAAGACATGTGATATTTAATTTCTTAAAATGCACATAACTTGAAAAAGTTAGAGATGCATGCCCTGAACTAGGTTTGAACCTACGCCCTCAGAATTGAAGGCAGAGGCCACACCCTGAATTATCACATCTCTATTTACTTAATATAAATTCTTGAGTTACCTGTTCAGGTTTTGGATTATCTGAAAACTTTGCAGCAGCAACCAAGAAAATGTCTGGATGAGGTTTTCCTCTTTTCACACTTGGGTCTGATGAGCCAAATGTTTTGTGATCAAATAAATCGAATAGCTCTTTATGGTGTTTATCGACTTTCATATGATATGCTGTCTCTGCAGAACTTGTTGCTAATGCTATTGGTACTTTGTTTTTATGGAAATGCTCTATGAGTCTTCTTGCACCTAAAATTCAAAGTTTCGAAAGTGTATATGGTGTAATTTTTTTTTCCTACATCTTCACACAAGAACTATTTTTTAAATAAGCAGTAATTCTTATAGAAACTCTTATGGTAAATGGGGACCTCTGTGATGCCTGTGGCTAATTAATTAGATGATGCCCATTGACCTCTTATAGTAACAGGATGCACAATCATGTAGAAAATGTCACTTAAAAACTGGGCAATTTTGCTTTGGCAGTTTAAGAATTATTGGTAAAGAAAATTATACCTGAAGGCCTTGAAATATATTCCAATATTCAATAAAATTTCTCATGTATGCAGGTTTCCATATGGTGTTTTCTTTCACTATTTGAGAAACATTTAATTTCTTGAAATGCACATAACTGAAAAGTTGGAGGGTATGCCCCAAAACAGATTAAAACCTATCTGAATCAAGGCAGCGGTAATATCCACTTATACTGCTTTAAACTATATGGGCTATCTCAACTCTCCAACAAATTACTTACCTGGCATTAATTCAGAATCAGGAAATAAGACTTCAAACTGCCCTTTAGTTTCCTTCATAAATTCTTCTGCTGTTATAGGTAACTCTAGAGCATTTACAACTACCTTAGCTGATTCTTGTGCCTGACAGCCCATGATTTTCAGTTTGATATCAAATGTGTAGTCTTTACCATATCTAGACACTACATTTTGGAAGGCAACTGTGTATAGATCTTCTGTATCTGAAATGTGTGTGTGACTTGATTACCTAGATCTCAATTATTAGTTACTATAACTACTATAAATACTATAAATACTATATAGTGGACTCTGCAGTTACACCATAGTTTCACTTCCTGTGAGTATTTGTAAAATAGCCAATGTTGCTCACTGATATTGTAGCTTTCCATTATGTTTGCAAACTATTGTTATCAGAGTTATAAAACAGCTTAACGTTTCACAGGATAACTATGCATAGTCCATCGATTTTTCTTTCAATTGTGAAACGTGAAAGAAATAAATTCAATTATTCATATATAAATTATTCAATTAATTTTGTATTAAGAATTTGTCATTATTAAAGCTCCAGTGGAATTTCAGTTTCGTAACAAAGGCTTGCAGTTATCGCTAAAATTATCATTACAAATAACCTTGTTGCACTGTTTATATAATAATACGTCATATTGTATAGACTTAGATACTGGTAAGTTGTTGAATAGGTACTTAATAAAGCCATCCTAATCCCTATGATTTTTTTGTCATCAACATCAACCTCGTGAATTGATAGTTGATACCTATGGTTACCAGTACATACATACTTAATAACAGGCCATCCATATCAAATAGAACATGCGTTACTTGGGAGTAGTTAGCCATTCTTGATTTCCTTTTCCAATTAGTATTTTTTGTAAGAAAATAAGAAATCAAATCACAGCCGCTATTTCCATCCACTTTTATATTTTTTTGACATCGACATTGACAGAATAAAGATTACAGATACAGAATATAGATGATGAAAAAAAAAGAATATAAAACTCCAAGGAGATTGAAGATGAAGAAAAAGAAAACGGAATGAACAGTGTTGGCACTAAGAAAAAAAAAATCTACTAAAGGCACAATATTATAAAAAATAGGGTAGTCCGAAATACACCAATGTGAATAAAAAATAGTAAAAGATTACTTTGTAAACTTGAGATATAAATTGCGTATTTAATCTTTTTTATGACGTTGGGTGCTGGCTGGCGATCCCGCACCGGATGGACAGAACTTAATAAACAGGTTGAGCAGGTGATGATAGGAAGTCTGAGATGCCTATGTCCAGCAGTAGACGTCCATCGGCTGATAATAATGATGACGATGACCCGATATTTGATCGTATCGGTTGGTATGGTAAATCAGAGAAATGTAATAATTAATGAGGATCTTACACGTTACCATAGTCCATTACTTATGTAAGTACGTAGGTTTAATTTTACAAGCATTATTATTTAAATACCTAGAGATTTGTAGGTACCTATTATTTATGATATTACAACGTGCAATTGCACGTTGTAGAGTCAACATCTCCTGAGGATGCTCCGGTTTCGGGGTGAAACGTACGTAGAGAGTATTTTGTCGGACCTGGGTGACGTTGTCGCATGGGTTCGCCGAATTTTCGCGGATGATAGCAAAATAAATAAATCATTATATAATCATGATGAACTTCCGCAAAGTAACGCCTGCTTCTATCCAATACCTATTATTTAAATAATAACGAAGTGCCTAGTGGCAGACTTAAAAAAGTGTATGAATACCTTTTGTATTCTCTTTTAATTAAGGTCATTTGCATTTATTTCAATAAGAGTTGAGGAATAATAAAAAAAACAAAAGTATCTTTCATTCAATTTTATTTTCTCGTTGTTATTTTGGTGTTACTTAATTTATATTTATTATATCTATATACATTCACGCCACATTGTAAAACATTGAATAGCATATTACAAATTACATATTCATAGCAATATATATAATAATTATATTCAATTTATATATATCTAATATTTAATTCCGTAACAGACTGATTCCTCACTGCTGCACTACACACAAATTACTATTAAAAAATATTTGCTATATCTTTTGAAATATGACCAATATTCGCAATCCCCTCCAACTAGTCTAAAAAGACTATTGATTACGACAATAATCCAGCGGGCGGGGATCGAACCATGACCTCTACGTAATGAGTCCGGTCAAATGTACAGTCAAATGTCAATTTTCTACTATTTTTTTATGTAAGTACCTGTATATATTTTTTTCATAAATATCCACAGACAGTGGCGTAACTATACTAGAGGCAAAGCTCGCAAAATGCAACGAGCCGAGCGACGGTCGAAAGGCCCCCCATTCCGCGAGGTTTGAGCACACGTAATTTGATATAAAATAAATTACCATTACCATTTTCTAGGGCCCGGCGAAATGAAATTGCCATGAGTCTCACTTGGTACTCGTATAATACGTCACTTTCCACAGACACATTAATAAATCACTTAATTTGCAATTCCATTATAGTATATCTATTTCCTTGTCAGCATATATAAAAAATAATTTCTTTAATACTTCATAAATTTTGAGGAAATCTTAAAAAGAACTGTATAGACAAAATATACCGCAAAACGCGCATTACGCGAAATAATACCTATTTGAGCTTTTCCATAATAAATAATGAAAAAACGATAATTGCGTAGGTCATTACAGTGATAATAACAGTGACATAGATGCCGCATAATTTGTGGCTATAAATTATAATTTTAAAGTTTAAGAACATTTAAACAACGAGATGTGAAACGTCAGGAGTGTACGCGGGCATGTACCGCGGCACGCGTGGCTCGTCGCGCCGCCGCACTCCTCTATCCACCGCCAAGCTGATGCTTCCCGTCTCTTTTACACCATTCGACTTCGCACGTCGCTGCGACGGCAAAATAGACGCCCTCAACGATTTGCGTTTCTGTAAACGTACAAAAAAATTAGACGCCACACTGATAATTAGTATTACAAAAACACATGTTTACTTACAACCGACGACGATAATCCGATGTAGGCAATTACGAAATTACAAAATCTAAAATGAACGTGAAATATTTATTTAATTATATGAATAATATGTATTGGTCTTTAACAATATTTTTGTAAACGGATCAAAGGGAGCGCGGGTCGTTTTACATTTTTGTCTCGATTTGTTGTTTGATGTTGATGTGGTCCACTTCTAGTTTTGCTCGCTTTACCTCAACGGCTCCGCGCCACCTGTCAGCCGCGTGGCGCGCGATCTCCATCTTCTTCTGCTTACGGATCTGGTGGCGTTTGTACACCACCTCTATCACGATGAGAACTATACCCCCGATAATGCCAGCTAACACCAGAATGAACACCCCGGCCATGTTTTTCAGGCCTAATGTGTTGGGTGTTTTCTCGTTTTCCTCACAATTCAGCATATTATTACGAAGAATCCATTTATTATCCAATCCTTCCATTATGCCACCTGAAAATATTTGCAATAGTAATAGTCTCCATAGAGGTTCAATCAAAAATGCTAAAAGAACCTAAACACTCATAACTGTTGTTAGAACGACGACTTTTGAGTCAAGAATTTTTTTTAATATTTTAAGTAGATGGGCCCATAACCTATAATGAGTTTTCTGTTCAAATCGTGCTGACTTTGACATTGATAGTTATTATTTTGGTTGGCTATAATGAAAATAGACAAAACGTTATGAGATTATTTGTATATTATTTTCTAATTCTAACAAACTTACATGTAAAAAAAAGGTTTTTCGGTTCAACTTCCTAAAGTGTAAATAAAATCTAAAGACCCTTTTGCCTTAAAAAAACCCTATACTAATCGGTTCATCCAGTTTGAAGCTAATACAAGGCAGGTAAACACGCATCCATCTTTTACGTCAGAGTTTCATAATATTTATTTATGTATATCCGCTGGATGTCCTGGATGCATGCGGTTTAAGACCGTGGTGTTTGTAAGAACCTATAAGAGGCCTAAGTCCAGCGGTGGACGTCTAGCAGCTGATAATAACTAAGACGATTATATGCCCAACAATACTTACTTTCATGAAAATCTAATATGGCAAGCGTAACTAAGTCAGACCAAGGCGATCCTTTTTGTAAACCAACGCCATAACCAGAACGTCCAAAAAGTTCTCCAGCCGTTACTAGCTCACAGTCCTGCGCCGCTTCGAACTCTAATCTTGAGGAGTCCCAAATGAAAGCCATCAACTTTCTGTATAAGAAATTAAATTAGTTTGTAGGTATCTACTACATTTTAGAAATACCTACCTATTTATGAAAAAAAAACACTATTTGTGACAAGGAATTACATTCATCTGTTTTCCAAGAAATTACAGGAACATATACTCATAAGTAATAACTCAAGCTACGGAGATTTATCGTCCAGTGGTGTATCGTGTAACTATAGGGTGGCCAGCCTGGCATAAAGCCACGCCTCGAAGATGCCATAAACTTAATAAACATTAAAGAAAATTATGGTGTGATGATTTCTCTAGGGCTCCATCCATTGAATTAACCACGGGGCTCAGATGTTGTAGTTACGCCACTGATGGGCACAAACCAACAAATTGAAGATCTGTTACTTACATATCTACCTTGCGCAATTTAAATTTTATATATTTTAAGCTGACTATCTTCCACATTAGTTTAAGCTGACTATTTTCCAGTAATATCAAGTTCAAATAATTAATCTGGTAACTACCAAATGAAAATATACCTTACCCATTCTTAACATCCTGAATAGCTTGTTCCGCGTTATCGTAGTTATTGGCTTCCATAGTGCGATACATGTTCGATAGTTCCACTTGCCTCCGGAAATACATATCAACAGCAGACCCTTTTACCGTAGCACAGGTTAGATTCTCCATTGTGTTACGAAGCTGTAAGACAACTTATCTTGTGAATTTTATATCACAAAGAAAAAAAAAATTGACGTTCTAATAACCAGGAATTCGCAATTTTGTGATAGCTCAAAGTTTGTCAGCTTAGGGGGAATGCGAATTCCCACCAGCTCAACATCATACCTACCTAGAACCGTACCTAGAATCTTTACAAATAGTCAACTGACGTGTCAAAAGTGCTTGTAAACTGAGCCTACTTGAAATAAATGAATTTTGAATTTTTTAATCAGGCAACAGTACAACGTCGGCCTCATGAACCCAGTTATAGGAGTACCTACCTATAACTGGATTTATGAGGTCGTGAGGAAGTATCTAAAAGTATATGAAGATGACAATATGATGTATAAATAAATACATGAAGTATTAATAAGGATGTGTGGCAAAATCTTTTTCTGTTCTGTGGGGGCCATGATGTCTCATTGATCATAGATATATGCCGAAGAAAAAATGAAAAAGCCGCTTCGTGATCAAAATCTAATACCAATTCTGTTTTAAACTCCATAGTTGGTTACCAATTTATTTATGGTAGGAGCATGACAAACTTACAAATATTATTAGATCACAAAGGTCGTGCACAGACTAATAGGCTAACAGGCTTTAACACGATTATTTAGCTTCCTTTGAGTGTTCCAGTGGCGTAACTATACCATCTGAGGCCCGTGATGAATTCATTGAATGGGGCTTAAAAATGGGGTTCAAAAAATGGTCATGGTTCGGCCTTGCGTGTTGGGGGGGTCTTCGAGCCATAGACTCGTGGCAAACAGCCAGCCCTACCTGCCTATAGTTACGCCACTGGACTGATTATTTTTTTTTGTTCTAAATCAAATCTCTTGTTCAAAAATATATAAACTGTATTTACCCTAGCATCGTTGATGCCTGTGAGTTTAGTTTTCGGTCTCTCAAGCACCAGGAACGCAGCCAGGTTGGCTGTGTAAGATGCTACAATGATCATAGCAAAGCCAGCCCATACCATCCCAAGCACACGCGCCGAAAAACTTCTAGGGGTACCTAAAATGTATTAGAAAATGAAAAGTAAGAGATATATTCACTGAATTGAAGATATTAAGAGTGTGATAGAGAAAGGCCGGTTCCAGGAGGCCTAGGACCGTAGTGATGCTGAAAATGAAGAATATTACAACCGTAGAACCGATTTTTGCAGATTAGATAAAAATATTTAAAATCATGCTAACCTTGTAAGTTAATTTTTAGTGGACATAAATTGTTATCGGACGCGCCAAAATTTGGAAGATGGTTTGAAAGTAAAACGCCCCAACACTTTGCTTCGACACATTCATAGTTTGTCCGACTCATGCTTACACGAATTTCAATACTTGGCCCTGACTATAAGACGAATCGATTCACATATGAATCATTTAAATCTACCCTCGCGCTAAGTTTCTAGAGTGCACATAAAATGATAAATACCAGTGGCGTAACTATAGGATGACAGGACTGGCAAAATGCTCAGTAGGGCCGATCATGGTCAAAAGGCCCCCCGGGCTAAGAGGTTGAGCAACAAATTATACCCCCCATATGACCCCATTTAATGAATTCGCCACGGGCCTCAGATGGTATAATTACGCCACAGATAAACACACACTTGCGTCACACAGTTAATAAAAAAATAACTAATCAATAATTGAGTAAATACCTTCTCCAATTCCGCTATTTAACAGAACACCCCAAGCAAACCATATTGCACTGGAGAGATTCAAGGCATCTTCTTCAGTACCATCGATATTAGCGAGCTTGAATCGTCCAAAAGGTGAAAATCGATCCAGTAGATACAACACTAGCGCCACCACGTGAACCGACACCATCACTAATATCCACAGAGTATTGGAAAACGGTTGTAAGAACGACACTAAGGTCGATGAGCGAGATGGCTGTAAATCAAAAGTATTATGTTAGCACATAATATCTTTAACTGTACTTATATTTTAGAGGTACAGTTTGTGATATTGTAGGGGGTAATCTCTAGATTTACTAAACCGATGTTGACTTTTACTCAAAGTCACGTTATTTGTGAGTGTTATACTTAGATTATATTTTATCAGCTTAATCCTACGAGAACGAGAATGCGTGTAAAACCGAAGGGCGTCGTTTAGTACCCTATAAGAAGGACGGCCTGCCTTGTAGGCTGCTAATCAGGAGTATCATCAGTATGAATGATACGGGCCCCCCGGTCTTCAGGGGCCCCTAAAGTGTGAAAAAATTAGTAAAATGTAATCCACAATCTCCTTTGGTTTGAAGACCCTATGAGGTCTTCATACATTTTTAGTTTTTAAGAAATCTTTACCCTTCATATGGGGCCCCCCAACTAATTTTGATACAGGGCCACCTCCAAGACATGCTACGATTGCTACGCCACTGTTGTTAATTAATGTCATTTTTTAAACTTCAAATTGTAATTTTTAAATTATATACCTTTTTCTCCAAAATAGTGATGCCTTGATATTTGAAAGGCTTGCTAAAGTCAATAAACTCAGCTCGTTCAGGATTTATGGTCAACGGAGCAACGATCATATCCGCACGGTCGTACACTAATTCACCTGAAAAATGTACGTCAATCATCATAACATTCTCTTATTTACGAGAATCTAAGTACTTTACATTTATATCATCATCATCATCATCATCATCACGAGCCAATGGACGTCTACTACTGAACATAGTGCTCTGGCATGGACTTTCAAACGCAACGGTCTCGAGCCGCCAGCATTAAACGGTCTTAGTGGGGAATCGACCAAAACTTCGCTTTCCGGTGCGAGGTCGAGATTCCAGCACTTAGGGACCCCAACGTCCGTCGGCTCTTCGAAATAAATGACCGGTCCATTGCCATTTCCGCTTGGCGATTCGCTGAGCTATGTCAGTGACATTGGTTCTTTTGCGGACCTCCTCATTTCTGATTTGATCGCGAGAAACTCCAAGCATAACTCGCTCCATCGGCCCCTGAGTGCATTTACTATTTAGGAACAATAAATTGAAGTTCCTTCCCTACATGCGTAGTGATGATGACTTTTTAACGTCTATCCCATGCTGTAGGATATCGGTATCTTTTTTAATCTACGGAATCCTAAACTGCGCGTGGCCTGTCACGCACTAGGCCAGTTTTTTTTATTTATTTCTAAAAACAAATTTACATGATAACTAATAGGATTTTTTTACAATCTCGATTCCTTACCAATAAGTCCAGTCCATTCTTTTTTAGCCCCAGGTTGCGTGAAGTTACGTATGATATAATTTCCGAACTGGCCGTCCGGTGAAAGGGCTAACGAGTAGGTGAAGTTGATCGCTTTCGCTAACTCCTTTAGAAGATCCATACAAAAGCCTTTGCAACAGTACAATTGGTCTGGAAATTGTTCAAATTAAATGTTAGCTAATCAATAAGTTGAGTACGAGACATAAAGTTACATAAAGTGGTTATGCTGGTTTCGATGATACGAAACCCCATGCTTCATATTAAATGTAAAAAAAAATTACAAAAAAAGAGAATATCAGGTTAAATCACAAGAATAAAGAGACAGAAATATCATTTTTAAACAATACCAAAACCTTCATCACGCATAAATTAGTTTCATTTGTAACTATGTATGTTAGAAAATCTTGAAATCTTAATTTGACCCACTTCCCGGTCTTCGATTAGGAAGAAATTTTGCGGAACGGGAGGGGGGTAGTGGTGCCCCGCGCGCACGACTTCACACCCGCGCAAACCTTTCCCCAGTCGCTCGCATATCAGAAAAATAAATTGTATGTTGATGATGATTACCTACGAGAACTTACCGGTTTCATCACTAGCGTTATAATGTGGACACAAGATTTCCTCGGCGGTGTTGCACTCACTTTCGTCGTCCACTCGACGTGCATAGACAAATGGCTTTTCTTCTATTGTCAAAACCTTCATTGGAAATATATATTTTTTATTATTTTATTATATTACAACGTTATATATTCACAAAGGTGTATGTTTTCCATATATCAAGTAAAAACTGGGAAGTGTGATGGCATGGTAGCATTTACCTAAAAGTGGACCGAATATGATGCGGTTTTTTTGTATTACACGATGCTGTTAACGATATCGGTCCTTTTCAATAGTGATGAAAAGAAACTCAGAAAAGGCGTTAAGCACCTACTTCATTCAAAACTGTCGGTAATTTTTAAAAATAACTCCTCTTAAAAGAACGCAGAATCATGTAGAAAAGTTCACTTTAACTGGCCAATTTTGTTTTCTTTACCAATAATTCTGCTAATGGCAGTAAGTAAAGTAATTTATGTCTAAAGGCCTTTAAATATTCAATAAAATCCCAAATCAGAGCAAAATCAACCTTAATAATTGAGTTTAAGGTTGAATTTGCAAATGCGACTACTTGAATTGAATGCCAAGAAGTTGTGTTTGGCACTTATTGAGTGGGGACGTTTTTTGGTCGCTGATTGTGCATCCACTTTTTAATAGGAGATCGATGGTGTACCTACATAAATCGAAGTCAGCAATCTGTTTACAGTTTTGAATTTCAGGGTGCTCGAATTATGTAGATACACTCAATACCTCACAGCGCCCAATGGATGTTTAATCAAAAGGAGGATAGGGACAGAACTCAAAACAAAACTAATCATTGACACCACGCGTATTCTGAGGAAAGTCGTCTACGGTCTAAGCGAAGCCCTGTCCAATGGTTGCTTGGGCCCTAAAGCTGGACATTTTGTACTGTTTGAGATGTTCTGATAAAGTTCGTCATTTAACAAGCACTACCTGTTCTTACTAAAAATGTACTTACTGTCTATTACGTACGCTTAGATAATTTTCATTACCTTGAGATGAGTCGGTATCATGAAACCTTCAGGTTTAGAAGAGCTACGTCCCATCCATATGATCTCATGCTCCTTCAGTTCCAAACGCATCTTTTGTGTTTCCTGGAATGGTTAATTGAATGTGGTACAGGACAGTTTAAAACGTGCAGATATTTATTCATAGCGAATACACCGTTAGAATACGTTCAGTTGTTAATACCTACTCGTACATATTCCAACCCTCCGAATCGAAGGCAGAGGTCAAATCCACTGGGCTATCACGGATAATCATACATATAAAACACTTTTCGTCCAATAGATAGATAAAGACTATTTTAGACCATGAGAGGGTTATACTTACTTTAGAATAAAAGTATTTCCCAACAGCAACATGTTCTCCCTGGGCCCTCACATTCACCATGTCATACTCCGCGTGGACCCTGTCCCCATGGTCATCGAACGCAACATGCCCCGTGGCACCATTCTCCAGTTTCTGCCTACGTATGTAGTCGAACAAAAGCCTCCCGGTGGTCCAGATAGACCCCGAGTTGTCGCAGTCCGACGGTGGAGCGTATATTTCCTCTGATGTATTCATATCGCGGATCGCCGAAGCCAGAACGTAACTACAAAATTTAAAGATAATTAAAAAAATATATCTACTAAAAAAGGTTTAAAGGTATCAAGGTATAAGGATTAGGATACACCGAAACTGAAAGAGAAGTAACGAACGAAAAACAAACGGACGAAAGAACGATCGATCGAATGGAAGCTGGTTTACTCGAAAGACACATGGGTTTTTCTACCCATTCTCTTGACGGTATCCAATAAGCATCTTATTGGAAGGGTGAATTGCTTGGAAGTAATATCTTTGTGGTATGGTATGAACTGTGCGTTAGACCAATGAGGCCAATTTTGAAATTCAATATTTGTGAATTGGGATCTATTGAAAACAAACAACCAGCATTGCTCATAGTTGAAAACTGCGCCAGAGAGGTCTTCATTTATATATTATTCTTTTAAGTAGTCATACCTAATACCACAGCCTAAAATTCAGATGAGGTCGACACAAGTCGATGAAGTCGAAGAAACAAGACGATTAGCATAATAACCCTTCATCGGAAAGTCCCACAACAGCAGTAGGGACTAGTTGGAATAAAATAAATGTGAAACGATCTCCTGTTTGGGTACTTAAATGTCCTCAATTTAGCTGTAAATAAGTTCTTATATTTTAAAATATATGGGAATTTGAAATACATACATAGAATCTTGAATATGTGCATGCTCGTTTGTTGCATTGACGAGTCTCAAACCCAGAAGACCCTCGGGAGCATTTGCAGGATCCAATGCTTGCTCTGTTACAATCCACACGTATCCAGTCGTTGTCATATTCAAGTAAGATGCATCGCGGAATATTATATCCGCATCAGTCGTGCTGAAAAAATAATCTTGGTTTACTACTTTTTCTGTTTGGGAGAAAAAATCGTCTCAAAAGGATGGGTAGTGTCGGCTAAAAACTTCTCCTGCCTTTTGAACTTCAGTTAGTTTACTTCTAATACTATTATTTATGTCATTCTCTAAAAAAAAAACAATTTACAGACCTGGCATACATAAGAAACACTCTCGCCTGTGCTGTCTTCATGTCCATAAGTTTGTCAATAAACGACTCTAACCCTGGTTCAAACTCGATCACTTGTTCAACCATCACCTTGCGGTCGACATCTTCGTCAATGCTTTGGGATGTCGTTTGAAACCTAAAAATAAATATTATAGATAAGTATTGTATCGTGTTATGTATTGTAGTGTATCCCATATTAATTTTATGAATTCGGACTCAACAACCTCCCTTGTTTCACCCCGTGAAGTTTTGTTCTAGATAAAAGATGTAAATATCAATACTAACAAGAACACTGGCTGCATTTTGATGGTTGGACAGCCAGGTTGATCCTTTGCTTTGCGCAAAAAACCAGCCAGCCTTCTGTCACCAGTCAAGACAACTAGCCATTTTGCCATATTAATATACAAGCCTTACGTATATGTAGCCGTGTATGTATGTATAAGAGCTGTGATAGGCCAGTGGATATGCCTCCTCTGCCTCCAATTCCGGAGGGCGTAGGTTCGAATCCGGTCCGGGGCATCTGGGCTCCAATTTTTGAGTTATATGCATTTTAAGAAATTAAATATCACGTGTCTCAAAAACGTATTGAAAAACATCGTGAGGAAACCATACCTGAGAATTTTCTCAAATCTCTACGTGTGTGAAGTCTGCCAATCTGCATTGGGCCAGCGTGGTGGACTATTGGCCTAACCCCTCTCATACTGAGATGTTGGTCACTCTTGCTGGTATCCATCAACCATCAACTATTGGTTATTATAATTTAAATAATGGTTATACCTTCCCAAAATAGCTCTACCATCTGTATCGGAGCTATGAATGACGATGACCTTCATGTAATTGAAGTGTTTCAGTACGTCCACCCACACATCAGCCTGATGGGAATACGGCGGGACCGTCCTCAGGAATGACACGTGAATGTTCTTATCAGAGAAAGCAGAATCTCTAGATGAAATGCCTATCACTGGGATGTGGTAGAAACCGCTTGTGTAAGAGACAGCCGCTGGAGAAAGGTCTCCAGTTAACGGGTGGGATACCACCACTGCATACACCTGTAATATTTAACACAGTTTATTGAAAAAAATTTCTCGTCAGAGAAGGCAGAATCTCTAAATAAAATGCCTATCACTGGGATGTGGTAGAAGCCGCTATTCTAAGAGACAGCCTCTGGAGAAAGGTCTCCATTTAGAGGGTGATATACCATCACTGTATGCACCTGCAATATTTAACACAGCTTATTGAAAGAATGTTTAGTCACGTTTAATGTAAAGAAGCTAATAATGTATGGATCTTATTGCGATAAAATATTTTTATTTAAATCTTATTTATTTTGCAAGCATCCAGACAATCTTTGTTTTTTACATAATAATTTGATTTTATTTACCCGATAGTCTCATAAAAATCAATATATTCAACTCTGATCGTCATCCCCAGTATGTATCTAGTTAGTAGTAACCTACGTAAACAATTATAATCCCATGGGGATAGTATATTTTATTTTTGCGTGATGCCGCGGGTACAGCTAGCATGCCATAAATATTGAACTTACTCTATGTCCGATTAGATCTTTGCAAACATTCATCGCCGTCTTTATGGGGTTGGGGTCCATCAGTATCGAGTAGTCATGATACGTCACCCCACGGGGAACGTACTTGTCTTTGAAGTTGAGATTCTGTAAACGTTATGCCTCTTATATTATGAAAACTATTAATAAAATTTCGTTTTATAAGGAAAAAATACAATAAGAAACTCATGTTACAAATTCTTCAATTACAGGTGGTATATATATTCATTATTTACATTATTGTGGAGGGGAGGTATCAGTGTTGGTTGAGCTCAGTTGCTTGTTAGGCAGCGTAGACACCGTCACGCTGCCAGTCGCGTTAGTGATGTTTGCAATAATGTTTGTTTGAACCCGGTAAAGCTTCGCTTTGACTTATGTGCACTTCTTCTCTATCCCTACCCTACCCCTCTAAACCATAAATAAAAGAAGATTACCAACCACTACACTGGACTATTGCAGACGTGAGTAAGTATAAAAAACTATTCACCGATATGGTATCCTTGAAGAACGCGATAGACTCGTTGCTTGAAAGCACGCCGCCCACATTGTAGTAAGTCGGGTTGGTGACGTGTCGTCTGTCTGTATCTGCTGAAACTATGCCATAGCAAACCGCTACGACGAGCAGATGAACCCAAACCATGGTTTCTGAAATTACAAACAAAAAGTACCTATTACATACCTACAATTAACCAAACATAGTTACGAACCACCGCAAGGAAACTCAAATGAAAAAAAAAATGCATTGAAACCGGTCCATCCGTTTCAGAGCTACGATGCCACAGACAGACACATACACACACAAACGCACGCACGCACACACACACACACAAGGGAAGGAACAAGCGTGTTTGCGACGGAAGTTCTTCAGGAACTTCGCCGCATTGAAAGAGACGAAACCTGAAGAAGCAGTAGCGCAAGACCCTCTCCCCGCGAAGTAATGCCTAACGGCGGGTCCGCGGGGGACACAGAGGCTGACACACACACAGATGTCAATCGTACACCCCTCTTTGCGATGGGGGAAAAATCAAGAATCAGTAAAAACCAGCAAAATCATACAAATTAACAGCCATAATTTCCTACAAATTGTGAGGTAAATGGTTACCCCGTTTCGACCATTGGAATTTTTTATTACCTGGTAACCCAGTTAGCTACCAAAATCAAGAATTTTCGTAAATAAAAAAAGGTGAGTCTTTCGGTGGTCTCGTCAAGATGACCACGGATCCTGGGCTATTTACATTCCACCGTCGATTTGTTACTATCAAAATGATTTTTTTAAACTTAATTTCGTATGTTTAATTTTTTAATGGTAATTTTAACTCTCACATAATCAGATTAAAAAAATAACTATAACTATTAAATCGCTATATTTTGAACTTTAACTCCCTATTTAATAAACTAATTTATTTTCAGTTAGTACCTATGTGCTAATACCTAAATGGCTGGATAATTAGGTAAACACCAATAAAACTATTCTTACCTTAAGTCATAATATCCCTTAATTTCTCATACAGAAAATTTACAAAAATATTTCACCCACTTTTAAGTAAAAAAACATCGTTACGTAAGCCGTCCAGAGGCTGTAACGAAAGATAGAGCCTTATCTCGCGTTGCCCTGACAACAGCGCAGGCGCGATTGAAACCGATCAATTATTAACCGACAACACAGAGAAGGAATGTGTTTCGAATTCGATCGTTATAATTAACTGAGTATAAAAAAATAACATATACTTTTTTATTGAGAAAGAATACAATAAGGAACTCAAGCTAACTTATCCTAATAATCAACAATATACAAATCATGCCCACGTGGAATAGTGGCAAGAGTGGCTGAATTTTCGCGACAGCCAGGCTGATATTTTGCGCAAAAATTGAGCCAGATCTTCTGTCACCAGTCGAAGCTACTACATCTAATCTACTTACCTCTCAGATATTCTTTTCTCAAAAAAAAATTTCTTAGCTATGTAGGTGCATAATGATAGGCGTCCACAGATCCGCATCGTACGCATAGCATCAAACGGATTTTATTTACCGTAAATTAAAAAATCCGTTTGATGCGATGCGTCCGATAGGTACGTACGGTGCGGATATGTGGACGCCTATCACTAATCTTAGTTCTAGCACAGTCAAAATTAGTGGTCAGCCCACAGCGTTAGCTTTTAGCGTTCTCTGTTCTGTGGGTTAGCCTATGTCGCTTTGAATCAGAATTTTCTTATCCTGGGTGGAGCACGACGATATTTTATACTATAGATAAGCTACAAGATCTCAGCAAAAAGTGTTCCGAATTTAGCTACTCCACTGAGCGCACACATGCACAATTATTATTTTGTATTTAATTACATTATTTTATTATTAACTATTGGCCACCCGCGACTACATGCGCGTGGAATTCTGTTTTTTACAAATCCCGCGGGAACCATGGATATTTTCGGGATAAAAGGAAAGTAGCCTATGTGTTAATCCAGAGTAAAATCTATTTCCATGACCATTCCGAATTTCAGCCAAATCGCTTCAATAGCCGCAGCGTAAAAGAGGAACAAACATACTTACACAATTTAGTTACTCCTAGCGTGTCCTAGCTAAATTCGGGCCACTTTTAGCAGTGATTTTGTAGGCACGTAACATGTCTATAGTACAAAATGTCGGTGTCTGGAAGTGGTCTCTAAGCATTTAATTATTCCCTAAGCCCTCCAATCCGCATTGAAGCAGCGCAAGCAGAATTGTCTCATTTCAAAATAATTTTTAAAGGAAGTAAAAGTCTGAGGCACTTTGTTCTAATCGTCTTTATACGTACTTGTATTACGTATTATCAGGTCAACTGTATCGCCCCATCTCCTGTCGATCCCTTTCTACGTAACGCCTTCCAACTTCCGTATACAAAAGTATAAAACCATTTATTGTGCTTCACCAAACATCATACAGTTTTCTGAAATCGGAAAAATAACAACACAACAATGTCTTCAAAACTTTTGGTGTGTAATTCATTTATTAAAAGGTTCTTTAATTGACTTGTATGTTTTATCTTTAAACTCCACGATTTTTTTTAACTGTGAATTCTATTTATATTGGGTATCCTTTTATGACCTTAAAGGTCATAAAAGCATATTTTTTCACACACGATACATATATTTTTTTTATATGAATATTTGCCATATTTTTTAATAATATGACCAATATTCCCATTCCCCTCCAACTAAAGGGAAAGACTGTCCAAGGAGTGGGTATGACAATACACCAACGGGGCGGGGATCGAACCATCCCCGGTGATGAGTCCGACCGCTCTTACCGTTGAGCTATAGGCTTTTGACGGCTGTTGGGCTTTTTTCGCAAAAAGTTTTATTTACCTACTGTCGATGCGTATACTAATCAGCGTACTTCTTAGATCCAAGAATTTACCTACTGCCCTGTCGCTCATTGCTTGCTTGTTTTGGAGAAGGAATTTTTTTCTATCTTCTTCTCAGAAAACTTTGTACGATTAGTACGTATTGTGCCTACCATGTTCGTGATGTGACGAAATCACATCGAAAATCCTGTGCACGTCACTGCGTTTATACCTCGGGGATGGTATAGGGTACTAGCATATTACTGCAACCATATTTTTATCGTTCTTTGCAGACTGTGCTTTTGGCAACCTTTGCGGTTTGCGCAACTGATGCTCAGCCTGCAAAGAGGAGTGCGGGCGGCTGGGATGTTTCCGGACTGATACCCGGCCTAGTGCAAGTTACCGGCGTTACTGCTGCCCCAGGTAATCATCATTATCAGCTTTAGGTAAAATCAAGGTCGGCCTTAGTACATTATTCAAATATTATAATGTGTTCTGTTCTGTATAATAGGGATGATGACAGTTTTTTTAAATTGTATATAAATTAAGACTATGCTAATATTATAGCAATTTTGTAAAAGGAACAGGGTATCTGCGATCATTACTTTCGGAGCTACAGGGATTTAAAGGGTCAGATTTGCTGCCGCGGATCCCTGAGAAACGCCCCATACAAAATGGCACGAACTAATGACGTCGTAGGTAATGTAATGATCGTTAGATTTGTATGTGCGTTCAAACAAAATTACTAATATCTTTGTTATTTGTGCGTTTATGTTTATAGTTCATTTATTAAAAAATGTCACATTTAATGTAAGGAAGCTAAAACTGTATGAATTTTCATCTAATTACTATAAAAGATTTTTAATAGTTTTTGTAATTTTATAATCTCATTTATTTTGTATATACAGACAATCTTTATCAATAGTTAACATTGACCTTATTTACCCGAATGTATCATAAAAATCAACATATTCAAACCTAGTCATCATCCCCATTGTATGTGAGGTGGCTGAGTCCCCGCATGTACCTTCCTATAGTTTAAAACGTCGATTACAGCAGTCTGTACTGAGCCACTTCAGTTGTATAAATAACACTAGCAGAAACTCACGGTTTCACTCGCGTAGCTATGTTACTCCCACATAATAAAGCTTTCTATGGGTGATAGAATCTTTCAAATCAGTCCACTATTTATTGAGAGAGTACATTTTACCTCTTTACTTACCTAAGTACTAACATTAAGACTATGTATCATGAATGTTATTTGAAAGAATAAATATTTCAGCAGGCTGGTCATCGGACACCAGTTCTGACGTAGCCGGCGCTATAGCGGCAGCAAAAGCAGCTGCCTCCGCTGTGATGGCCGCTCAGAAGCAAGTAGCCGCCGTCAAACACGCTGCACTGGAGCAGCAAAGCGCCGCTAGTGCTAAGGAGGCTGAGGCTGCAATTGCTGCTCATAAGAGGTAAGGATTTATTCGTCTTCGATTCTGAACCTTATCTATTTGGCCACGATGTTGTCCGACGTGTATAGGCCAACATCGTGACTAAGGTTAGATATACTACGCATAATACTCGCATGGACTTCCCATTCCCTTGCTCTCAGAAGCAGCAAAGTGCCGCCAGCGCTAAGGATTCTGCGTTTACTGCTCAAAAGAGGTAATCAGGTCTTCGTCTTCGTTTCTGAACATTTACCATATTTTGGTCACGATGTTGACCAATGTGTATATGGCAACATCATTGTTGGCAAACACTCGCATGGACTTCCAATTCCCTAGCTCTCGAAAGCAGCAAATTACCGCCAATGCTAAGGAGGCTGCAATTGCTGCTCAGAAGAGGTAAGCAGAAAGGGCTGTGAATTTTCATCATACTACTAACAAGTTGCCCCGCTTCTATCTTAGAAACATCATCACAGAAAACATATGTACAAGTACAGAAGATTCACTCCGCAACGTCGTGAGAAACAAAGAGAAATGTGTAGAGAGAGAGAGAGAGAGAGAAATAAGGAAACAATATCGTGAGAAAGAGGATAGAAGGATATTGCACATGTGCTGAACATACTTATGACTTCTTCACGTCTGTGTTTAACGAAACTTACCCTTAACCGCAAAGCTATTGAGGCTGCTATTTTGTATTTTGTAATGAAAACTAGAAAGCCGTGGTAGCCCAGTGGATATGACCTCTGCCTCCGATTCCGGAGGGTGAGGGTTCGAATCCGGTGCGGGGCATGCACCTCCAACTTTTCAATTGTGTGCATTTACGAAATTAAATATCACGTGTTTCAAACGGTGAAGGAAAACATCGTGAGGAAACCGGCATATCAGAAAATTTTCTTAATGCTTTGCGTGTGTGAAGTCTGCCAATCCGCATTGGGCCAGCGTGGTGGACTATTGGCCTAACACCTCTTACATGGGTTGATAATGATGAATGAAAATTATTATAGTGAGGAGGCATCAAGAACTGCTCGCGCACAAGCGCTCGAAGCTGCCCAAGCCGCGGTGCACGCCCAAGCTCAGTTAGCGGCAGCGAAAGCGCGCGCGGCTGCTGCTCAGAAAATCGCCGCCGCTCGGGAAGCCGCTGCCGCTAGAGCGATCCAACGCGCTGCTCAAAGCCAAGCCGCTAAACTGCAAAGCGCTGGTAAGTTATTTATATCTTAATCTTAATACCGTTTTCTTGTAGGCTTGTTGGTAACAGAAAAAAATAATGCATGAATGGGCCGTGCAAGTGTCGGACGATGACGTCACGCACATAGATCGGGCTGTCGCCGCGCGCTCACTTTAAAATTCTATACCTTGAGAACTAATTCTCTTCTTGGTCGCATTCTTCATTGCTGAAGGTCGAGTCCGCACTGCAGTCCCTTCGATGCGTTGTTAACGATTCCCCTCCACACAGTCCGGTCCTCAACTTTTCTAATGGCTGTTGTTACAGGGAGTCCAGTGAGTGACTTAACCTGGTCAGACCAGCGGGTAGGTGATCGGCCGCGTGTTCGTTTCCCTTCCACCTATTGAGAACTAATTAACTTATCGAAATAATTCTTTCACGAGTATTTTTCATTTTTTACGGAGAATGCAGAAAGTTAACATTTAAAAATATTGAACATTCTCCATTATGAAAACAAAATTAACTACCTAGGTACCAGAGGCGTCTTTACCTATGGTGCAAGGGGTGCGATGCACCCGGGCGCCCGAGTGCCCTTAGGTTAAACTGCACCCAGGCGCGGTAGATAGATACATACCTACTTATGAATCAAAATAATTATATATTTTTTGTTTCTTCCTAAATTAAAGCTCTAGAAGGATTTGGACTTAGATGTTTGCTACTCAGACAGTTTGTGGTAGCACACTTAAAGTGCTGTTTGTACATATTCCATTTTAACAGTGCTCAGCACGTTATTGCACCTGCTAGGTACTAAAACATTTCCTCTTATTCTAGATCTGGAAGCGCTGAAGTTGTCAGTAATTCAAAGCTCGGGGGCCGCTGGTGCTGCCGGTGCAGCCCAGCATGCTGCCACCGCGGCGGCGGCAGCTTTACGCCCTGCTGGATGGACACCAACCTGGAAAGCCACCTGGACTCCGGCTGCAGCCTGGGCATGGTCTTAGATTCCTTTTTTACCAGTCGATGGATTTGAGAGTAATATTTTTGTCTACATATTCTGCTTGTTTTTGTTTATATTAGCGATCTCAATCGGTAGATAGGTACTTAACGTATATTAGCCTAATTTGGTCCAAAAAAGCCGAGAAGGATATCCGGGAGTTTTGAAAATGGGTGTATTAATACATTTTAAGTTGATTTTTTCGGATTCCGAAACCGCCATGGCTACATTGGCCGTAAATGGCGTCGATGACCTTGTTTTTTGCCGCTCCCGGCTACATTGGCAGTAAATGGCGTCGATGACCTTGTTTTTTGACGTTATTTCTTTATAGAGTAACTTTACGATAAAAACATTTAAATATAGGCAAAACTACCAAATGATTGGGTTATGTACACTTCAAATGCACTTTGAATTTAATCATATTTTTAGTAGTTTACATTATGTAGATATGATAAATTGTTTTAAGTACAAACTTATTCACTTATTAATAATTGTTATGTTAATAAATAATGTGCACGTCTGAACATTTTTATTTATTTACTTACCTATTTATGTGCAACCTATTTTAACGACCCACAAGCCTCCGTCCAATTCCAAGAGAGAGGCTATGGATATGGCGTTTATACCCACCACGCTGCCATTGGACTGTTACCTCATTTATTTATTAGCTCTATATCTATAGATACATAGAGCTAAAGCTTGAAGTCTACTTACAAAAATATCAGAACGTACCTACCTACTAATACGTTGGCAAATAGCCTGCTGTAGTATTTATTACAAAGTCTTCGTTGGTGCCCAACCCACGTTAGCACCAATGAAATGAAAGCTACGTCAGTATGTTGTTTCAATTGTATTTTTTAACTTAGGGGCACGGTTATATTTATAGAATGTTGTTTTGGATGTTTAAACCACGGCTAGTACAGATGTTGTACATAAATAAAACCGTTGTTTCCGCAAGTACAATGATAAACAAAAGTGTTGACGCGCCCACCTTGGTTACCCGTTACATTAAAAGTGTAACGTAAAACGTTTGAATTGAAAACGAATTTACGCAGTACCTCGCAGTACGATAATGTAATATTGCTATGGTTACTCGTGGCCAAAGAATATCCAACTCGTGCACTTCAACCGTCTATTGATAACACCTAAAATGTGTTACTGCGCATAGTTCAACTTATAGGCGACGTACTACTCGTTTAATGGCTGAAATAATTTACAACTTTTTGAAATAGTGCATAGCGAATAACATGAAACTTGTAACGTTTACACGTAGGTTTTAAATCTATGGCTATACGACAAATTTTTCAAAATATCGGATCGGAAACGAAAAAGACGGTGTGTGCTAAGCTTATTTCAATAATTTTGAATGGCAACACATTAAAAGTGGCCAGTGTCATTGACCCTTTGACATTATGTAGTGGCAGCTGGCAGTGACGTTTAAATTGTCAAAATAATTTTAAGAAAACGTTTTCCTGTCTCGATCGATCGTGATTTATTGAATATAATTATTTTTTTATAATCCAAATTCGCCATGGTATTTATCTAGGAACTAAAATTAAAGTGAAGATATTTAAGTGTGTGACAGGTAAATAGAAAAGGTATGTATTTATAAACGGTTACGTAAAATAGCTTAACATTTTCAATTCCGATATTCAAATTTTAATTTTGCGATGAACTTTTTTTATAAATAAAATTATTTAAATATAATTAACTCGTACTGAAATGCTTTTAAATATATCCTATGTTTGAAAATAAATATTACGTTCATATATTAAATTAATATACTCTGGAAAACATATTTAAAGTTGCGTCTTAAATAATTTGGTTTAATACTTTTGATTTACTAAATCGAGGTTAAAACAAAATATATTATTTTCCTATTACAGTGATTACATTTATTAACATAAATAACTATAATTTTACTTTAAAATATGTGTTAAATTATATTTAAAGAATTAATATTATTGCAGGTAAAAAAAAAAGAATGGCTGCCAAACCAAACAACCCTCCCCCTCCCCCTCAGCAATTCAAGTAAGTATTTTTCCATATATTTTAAAAATGCCTACATTGTGTACTCATGTCACATTTGTTTATGGGGTTTTGATGATTTACTTAACAGAATGTCATGATAATTTTTAGGCAATATTTTATATGTTGGGGAGAATTTTTTTTTCTAACAAGAAACTGAAACTCGTTTTTTTACTACATTTATAATAAATCTGTAGAGAGGTCAATTCTGTACATGAAATATATTTCCAAAATAACTATCAGTAAATTTTTTGCCTGGCTGTCTGTATGTTTGTTATAGAAACAAAAACTACTCAACAGATTTTAACAAAACTTGTTACAATTATTCTTCATACTCCTGGGCAGGTTATAGTATACTTTTCATACTACAATCAATAGGAACAGAGCAGGGAAGGGAAATGTTGGGAAAACGGGAGAAGTTACTTCATTTTTACAGCAATATTACTGTACTCTCAAGAGCTAAGGGTGGACGAAGTTTGGGGCGTCCACTAGTTGTATAATAACTATATCACAGTATGTATAACATACAACCAAAGATAGTGAGAAATAGATAAAATTTGGACCTATGGTTGAGTAGTCCCAGTCCATCTCTTTAGTCCCAATGCAACAATAGCAATGTTTCTTTTTGCACAGCTATTGGTTGATATTTGTCTATTTCCCTTCACGAGATATATTGTTGGTTACATGTAAGCCCTACAGGAGTTATGTGACATAGAAACCTATTAATTAACAAACTATCGCTAAGCAACCACTCAAAGATGTTGTCTAACACTCATTTAGTTTCTCACACAAATGTACCTTTTAAACTGTCTTTACACCTTACGAAAGTTGAACTATCTTCTGAAAATAGAGAGTCTATAATCACTTAACAGAGTTGCAAAACATAACTGTCAAACTATTGGTTTTAGAGTATTGGACATTCTCTGAAAGATACAGAGTTAGCGAATAACCTTCGAGTATAACATTGAATAAGTGTTGTTAGGTTAATGGGGTCTAAGATAACTTGAATAATTAAAATTTAACCAGTTTTTATGCATCTTTTGAGAATTTCAAAGACCACATATTGCTAAGCAGTTGTATACAGTTTACTAACATTATAACTAGGCTAATGTATTGATATAGTCTGATGTAAATAATAAATTAACCTGGCTGGAGAATGGACCATCTAGGAACTCTCATTTGCAAAACACTATGAGACACTAAAAACACATGAAAATCCTTTAAATAATATATAGTTCACATAATGACATAGCAAACCTTTCATTCAGAAAAAGTGTTGCTCGAAATCGAATAGAAAAAAAACTTTAGATGGTGTTTTGCATAAAATTGATAAAATGTACTTTCATATGAACAAAGCTGCAAACATAGCTAGTCTTAATTTTAATAAGCTAATTTAAATTTATCTTCTGTGTTAATAATAATAATTATAATGAACAAGTGCCTGCTCAGTGTAATGTTACTTTAATAATGAATATCATTACAAAGATAACCTTATTGCATTTGTCATAGAGTCAAATTTGCAATGAATGGTGTATTGTAGCAATGAATAGCAATGAGTTCCATGCTTATGTTGATGAGTTGTATGTCCTCTAAATAGTTACAACTAGTACTATTATATTAAATTACACTTTGGTTTCAAAGTGGTTATATCTGAATGGGTTTTGTCATCTCTAACAATTGTTTGGCATTATTATCGTTATAATATCTTCACACATCAAATGAAATCTTGCTAAATCTATTGGCAACATTGTTGGTGTATCCCGTGACTTTTTAAAATACAAATGGATATTTTTTAACGCATCGCGTTTTGGCTACAACCCAGCTTACGTAACGATTTTATTAGTCAAGTTATCATTCTACCTAATAGTAATTCACTATCTAACTTGGTCAACCACGAGTTTGAGGCTTAGAAACTTTCTCAAAAAAATTTAGTGGGTATGGGATGTGGGTGACAGTCGCCTGTATGACGTTCATAATACGTACTATTATCGTGAATCGAGGCAAATTTTCTGAAGAATGAAAAGTAATATAGTGTAGGAAATAGTTGTCTGACATGGATTTGACGTCGCTGGATCTCGTGTTGACTTGTGCCGACGCTAGGTGGCGAGACTTGTTTCGGAAAAAGTAGGGAGTTAGAGAGTGGTAGCCATCAGGCGGGAACGATATAAGGTGCTTGCCGTACGGTCTAGCTCATTCTTTTCTTGTCGTGGCGTCATACATAGTCACTGTCATATTTGCCTATTTTATGCAAGCAGTTTTATTTCTTTTGTGAGAAATCTTTACCCTTCAAGGGCCCCCAACTAATTATGATACAGGACCCCAAGGCAAGCTACGCCACTGATTATTATTATTTATCTATATATTTTTATCCCCATATTCCCATGGTTACGGAAACTACGCGAGGAACCCGCGGGATTTTGCTAGTTGATTATAAGTGACACAATGTATTACATGGCTGGCAATGCCAACGGTTTCGTTCACTAAACATTGGATGCCAGCCAGAAAATCCATAATTAATTGACAAGTTGTCGCGAATATAATTTCAAATATTTTTATTTCTTACTTATTTCACAATAGATACGAGTAGGTACTTGCGATTGTATTATATTTCAATATTAAGAGATGTGTACGTCACTTACAGTGCCCTCCACGAGATATTGTGTTTGTGAAGTTAGCAACAAATGACTGCGCAATTAATCGATAACGATACAAACGGGCGGGGAGTGTTCGAGTCTGTACGAATGCCCATACTCATCCCACAGCTAACTTCACAAACATAAAGATCCGTGGCGAGCACTGTACCTAACCTAGCTACATAACAATTATTTCCGAGATACTTTTTTCAATTATCTACGATGTTTTATTTTATCTGATGTAGCGCGCGTCTAGTCTACTAACCTCTTGAATTTTTATCTAATTCTTCTTTGGCCTCTAGGGTATTGAATTTTTGCCGAATATATTTTGCCACCCTTTGAAATCTGCCGCCCTAAGCTGCAGCCTACTTAGCCTACTGGTAAATCCTGATAAGGCTGCGATATGATGATGACGATGATGATGATGATGATGATGATGATGATGACTCGTGATACCGGTCCACTTTTGGAAATTTTGCAGTTACGACTTATTCCGACGACCAACGATTCTGATTGAGTATTCACTATAGCCGTAGGCGTACATAGCCATAGCACAGTAGATATAATAAGGGCATAGGCCGGGTGGGCCGTGCCCATCCTAGATTGGACCTGTGCCCACCCTAGGATTCTGGGCTACCGATATGGAATTCTATTATGATACTAATAATAGACTTGATTTTGGGGGCCAGGCCCACCCTAAGAAATAATCTTAGATACGCCAATGACTATAGCCATTAATATGTTAACCTTTTTCAGCTTACTACCGAAAATTATAAATGGCGGCATCGCCGGAATTATCGGTGTGTCCATTGTGTTTCCATTGGATCTGGTCAAAACGCGACTGCAGAACCAAACGGTGGGGCCGAGTGGAGAGAAACAATATAAAAACATGTTAGTAACTTGTGTTTAACGCTAAATTATGCGAAATAGTCGAGACAAAGGCCTTGCTTTTGTGTTATCTACTAAAAATAAATTATTGTATGTGGTATGAGTTGGTGCCTAGTATGACATACCTACCTACCTATACAGGGTGCTCGGGAGTATTTCCCATAACTCTAGGGTTAAATTCTGTTGAAATGTAAAATGAATATTTTCGGAGTAAAAAACATTTCTTTTGTAAATTGATCATAAATTGTGTCCCTTCCTTATATTATGACCTAGCCAAACTTATTATTATTTTTTCTTTAAAATAATATTTGTCATATCTTTTTTTTAAATATGACCAATATTCCCATTCCCCTCCAATTAGTTGGGAAAGACGGGTTGGGAGTAGGTACGACAATAGACCAGCGGGGCGGGGATCGAACCACCACTCCTCGGTGATGAGTCCGACCGCTCTTACCGTTGAGCTATTGAGGCTATAATATATACTTTATTAATTTCATGAAGTAGCTTACTATACTAATAGCATTAACAACTGAGTCTTAGGGCCATAAATCATTTCTCTATATCTATCTCGCTTGCACTTATGGGTCTTATGGAGCCGTCTATAGTATGCGCATTATCATCTGAGTCGTCCGGTCATAAAAGTCAAAAAAGATAGGAATGTGCAGCGCGCCTACCTGCGCACCCTAATTATCGATAAACGGCTACCTGCGCACGTGCTAATGATGAGTCAATAATGATTTGGACGATTCTGATTGGTCGGTTTCTAATGTAATTGCATTGCGTATTTTTTTTGCTATAAATGTGTTTACTGCAATTAAATAAATACATTCATGTGTTACTCGTTGCGCACTATGGATACTAATATATAATAAATTTGGCAGAAGACGAAGATTCTGATGATGAAGACTCAGATGAAGATTAATTTTATTTAGTTAATAATTATATAATATGAAATATGTATTATATTAAATCAAATATTGTTAATTTTTTTAATTTTGTGAACAAGATACGATAATAAACTTTACTTATCGATAATATGTCTTTCATTGTTACACCCTTCACTAGACGGCTCCATAAGACCCATAAGTGCAAGCGAGATAGATATAGAGAAATGATTTATGGCCCTAAGACTCAGTTGTTAATGCTATTAGTATAGTGAAGGGTGTAACAATGAAAGACATATTATCGATAAGTAAAGTTTATTATCGTATCTTGTTCACAAAATTAAAAAAATTAACAATATTTGATTTAATATAATACATATTTCATATTATATAATTATTAACTAAATAAAATTAATCTTCATCTGAGTCTTCATCATCAGAATCTTCGTCTTCTGCCAAATTTATTATATATTAGTATCCATAGTGCGCAACGAGTAACACATGAATGTATTTATTTAATTGCAGTAAACACATTTATAGCAAAAAAAATACGCAATGCAATTACATTAGAAACCGACCAATCAGAATCGTCCAAATCATTATTGACTCATCATTAGCACGTGCGCAGGTAGCCGTTTATCGATAATTAGGGTGCGCAGGTAGGCGCGCTGCACATTCCTATCTTTTTTGACTTTTATGACCGGACGACTCAGATGATAATGCGCATACTATAGTGAAGTGCGGAATGCCAGTTGTAATAGACCTATAGCCTATAGTCGTCCTCGATAAACGGGCTATAAGTATAACACTGAAATAATTTTTCAAATCGGACCAGTAGTTCGTGAGATAGCGCGTTTAACCAAACAAACAAACTCTTCAGCTTTATAATATTTTTTTCTAATATTGAATTAACATATTCCAGGTTGGATTGTTTCAAGCAAACGTACAGAGCGGAGGGGTACTTCGGCATGTACCGCGGCTCGGCGGTCAACATCATCCTCATTACGCCGGAGAAGGCGATCAAACTGGCCGCTAACGATCTGTTCCGGTTCCATCTGACGCTGAAGGATGGGTATGAATATTATTAAACTAACATCTATCTATCTATATACACTAATATTATAAATACGAAAGTAAGTTTGTCTGTCTGTTAGCTTTTCACGGCTATACGGCTGAACCTATTAAGATAAATTTGGTATTATGATAAATGAACGAAAAAAAGAAAAATGCCACACATCACAATATCTCCAGTACACCAATACACAATACCCTACAATACCCTGCGATGTGTGGCATAACCCAGAAAATGGCCCCAGGTCAGCATAATGCTATGTGACCATTTGAATTTGGAAAATGGGACCTTGGAGCAGAATATAGGCTACTTTTTGATCCTAAAATAAAAATAAAAGGGGTTGAAAGATCGTATGGAAAGTCTTGATCCATATCATATTGAGTAGGCCATGATGATCCATGAACAATATGACCAGGGGATGAAAGATCCCTGCGCTTTACTTGGAGGGAAACTTCGAACCTTTCGGTCCTTAAAGGAGGAAAGAAGATGTACAGCATCGATGGGGGGGTTAACAATTCGTAAGCGGGGGTCAAAGAAACTTTATCTGGTTTCGTATCGAATAAAATTTTCTAAATAAAACAAATTGTAAATTGATTGCTTTCTTCTACTGTGAGTAGATATCAAAAATTGAAGTGAACTGAAATAACTTTTTCTCTGGACAAATTTATCGACTTTTTATCACCCACACATAATCAACTAATTATTTAACTAAGTAATCGAATCTCACAATTTTTATACTGTTATTTAGTGGAGGCAGGTGATTCAACTGCAAGTGAATATAGTTATATTTTTCGTCGAGTTTTAGAAATTTAGGAGCAGGGTCCACAGTTGAATTAGAAACTGGTTTATGAGAAAAATAGTTTGGGAACCTCTGATTTACAGGCTGTCACGAAATCTATAGCTAAGCTATTATGTGATTCCATCATAGTTTTAGAATAGATGTTTATACATTCATGATAGGTATTATATCTAATCCATGGTGATTTTCTGCTTAGTTTCCAATTGATAAGAAAGATACAATATCTAACTATAAGATGACTACAATCGTACATCTATTGCTATCGGATACACTTCTAAACTTTATAGTAGGTATATGTGGCTACAGTGATATTTTGTTATCAGATGTTAAACACCAAGATAATATTGAAAGCTGGTAATAATCTAAACATACATAAAAGGATAAAAACTGAATGTCTGTCATCATCATCATCATCATATCTGCCGATGGACGTCCACTGCAGGACATAGGCCTTTTGTAGAGACTTCCAAACGACTCGATCCTGAGCCGCCTGCATCCAGCGAACAACGGCGACTCGCTTGATGTCGTCGGACCACCTGGTGGGAGTCGACCAACACTGTGCTTTGTAGTGCGAGGTTGTTATTTCAGCACCTTGGGACCCCAATGTCAATCGGCTCTTTGAACTATGTGCACCGCCCATTATCACTTCAGCTTCGTGACATGTTGAGCTATGTCGGTGACATTGGTTCTTCTGCGGATCTCCTCAATTCTGATTCGATCACGCAAAGATACTCCTAGCATAGCTCGTTTCATCGCCCGCTTTGTAACTGAGCCTTCTTATCAGGCCCATAGTTAGCGACCAAGTCTCAGAATCATTAGTCACCAGCACTGGTAACACGCGCTGTTCGAAGACTTTTGTCTTCAGGCACTGAGAAATTTCGGACGAAAAGATATCGCAAAGTTTCTTGAATGCAGCCCTGTCGAGTTGAATTCGGCGGTTCACCTCTATCTCTAAATTGGACCTACATAACTGAAACCTTTGTTAAAATTAAAATGTTCATGTTTTTCCACAGATCGCTGCCGGTGTTCCGTCAAATGATCGCCGGCGGGCTGGCGGGTGCGTGTCAGATAGTCATCACGACGCCCATGGAGCTGCTCAAGATACAGATGCAGGACGCCGGTCGCCAGGCAGCGCAGGCAGCGAAAGGTAAACACAACCGTCGTCGGTTCTTTCTTCTATGAACTATGTGACTCCAACCGTCGCGTCAGATGAATGCAGGCGGGCTGGCGGGCGCGTGTCAGATAGTCATCACGACGCCCATGGAGCTGCTCAAGATACAGATGCAGGACGCCGGCGGTTTGTCGGTTCTTTCTTCTATGAACTAAGTGACTCCTTAAGATATGCCTGTACGATGCGTCAACGTCATCTCGTGAAAATAAAAAAAACACGTGTCGAAATATCGCTCTCCCTTTCGTCCCAACGCAATGAATACATAATAGTAGGGGAGCCCGGGATGCTAAATTTGCAGTTACTCGAGCGTCATTGAGACCGATTACATTTGGTAGATTGAATTATAGGAAGAATAAATGGTTATTTACTTTTTCCGCTTTTAGCGGTGAAAAAAAAACTACAGACTTATAAACAATTTTTATTACTTTGGCTTACTGAAATTGTAAGAAAAATTTACCGATTAATTAGGAGATTATTTCCTTAAAAATAAGTAAAAAATTAATCGCACTCGTACCTCGAGCACTAAAATATAAGGGTTTGATTTTGTAACTTTGAAACCCTCCCATTCCATTACGTTACGCTCAAATCGTCAGATTTTCGAAATGTGCAGTTTTTAGCTATCAACTCACCTACCTTATCTTAATCTGACGTGCTGGTTGAGTATTTATGAAGTTAGTTTTTTTTTTGGTTGCCCTAAACGTACCCACCAATATTAAGGGCTCATACTCGGTGGAGGTACTCAACAAAGTGTAAGGTATAGTCCCTTATGTTTATCTGCCGCGCTCGAGTAACTGCAAAAATCCCCTCTTCGGCTCCTCTACTATAAGTAAACCATGAGTGTGTGCAAGTACATTACATATTTAATCGTTTGCATCGGTCAGAGGGCAAGAAGTTCGAGCGGGTAACGGCGATGCAGCTGACGCGGCGGCTGATGGCCGAGCGCGGCATATTCGGCCTGTACAAGGGGGTCACCGCCACCGCCGCCAGGGACATCTCCTTCAGCGTCGTCTACTTCCCCACCTTCGCCATACTCAACGACCTCGGCCCTAAGGACACCCCCGGGGGTCCACCGCCGTTTTGGTGAGTTCTTTTTTTTTTTTGTGATGCAATAATAAGATATACCCTTGCGATCTCGGCTAGCCGAAGAGTCGTGATAGCCCAGTAGATATGACCTCTGCCTCCGAGTCCGGAGGGTGTGGGTTCGAATCTGTTTTTTACTAGTGTGCATTTTAAGAAATTAAATATCACGTGTCTCAAACGGTGAAGGAAAAACATCGTGAGGAAACCTGCATACCTGAGAATTTTCTCAATTCTCTATGTATGTAAAGTCTGCCAATCCGCATTGGGCCAGCGTGGTGGACTATTGGCCTAACCCCTCTCATTCTGAGAGGAGACTTTAGCTCAGCAGTAAGCCGAAATTGGGTTGATAATTATGGTGATGAAATAACGACTAATGAAATAACGATACAGTATAAATATTGAATTACACAATTTATGTGAATAAGAAATGAGGAGATCCCCAGATGAAAAAAAAATTGTTAATGATGATGCAATTCTAAGATGGAAGTGGCCTAACTTGTTAGGAGAAGGATGAAATCCACACACATTTTAATTTTGTTAGTTTTGAAAATATCCGTAGGGTGACCAAGTTATATTTTTTTAATGTGCAATTTCGAAAAAGGGAACATGTCTGAAAATTTAAAGTGTCCAGGAATTAAAAATAAGGTTTCCGTTTTTGTACTACGTACGTTCGGAACCCTAATAACTAATTTTTTTCCAAACCAGTGTAAAATTTCTAAAAGCAACTATTGTGTTACATTCTAGTGTTAAATTAGCCTTCGAAAATTACTAAAATTATTAATTTTCAAATTAATCTATATATGTTATTAGATATTTTATATTTGTGTGATATAATATATACAGAATATCCGACATGTGCCCTTTTCGAAATTGCATATAAATTTATAAACCCCAATAGTAATAGTATCTTTAACTTGCGTGATTGATAAATTACGGGACACCCTGTATATGATCTATGCAGGTGGTCGTTCTTGTCGGGCTGCGCCGCCGGCTCCACCGCGGCGCTCGGCGTCAACCCCTTGGACGTGATCAAGACGCGCATGCAGACCATCACCAAGGGCGGCCGCCAGTACAGCTCCATCATGGACTGCATCACGTAAGTCTCCAGTTCTGAAGGTCTAAACTCATTATTACGCCTCGGACACGTATAGACTAGTCTTTGAACAAAAATTACCTGTGAAATGACCCAACGTGAATAACGCTTAGAAGGTTACTATATCAGAAAATAACTCTGAACACTATCTCGTAATTTCTGAGCGGTACAGTGGTGAATACGCGAGTGAATGGAATTTCTCAAGTACAAATGACCATCAATACGACTAATTTATAATTGTACGGCTTTGTTTTAGTGTTAGTCATCATCATCATCAGGTGCCCTCTTCAAACTGAAGTTTGGCGATCAGATGGAGAAAACTTTTCCGATCACTTGACATAATTTTCAGCTGGCTGTAATTACTCTTGGTCCACTCCTTAATATCGTCCACCCATTTAAGTGTCTGCCGTCCTTGTGCCCTTTTTCCGACTATCTTGCCTTCTAGGATCAACCTAGGAAACTCGTAGAGGGGTTAGTGTTAAAGATGATTAAAAAATAAATGTCGAAAATCCTAGTGCCGTACTAAAATAGTGGTGCCGGAAGTCAGAACAAACTTTTAATTGTCGACAATTACTGAAGCAAAATAGGTCATTTATTACTGTATGGCATTTGTGCAATTTGTTTTGTACACATATACAGATACTTTACCCGAAAACGCCGTATCCATGTAGCCATGTCCAGCTCAGGAGTCGAAATATAAGGGTCACAAGCCTTCCTCTTCACTCGCGTACTCACCTGTACCGCTCAGAAATTACGGCATAGTGCTCAGAGTTATTTTATGCTTAAGCATTTACTTGTAACTAACTATGCGCGTTTATAATATTAGTAGGATACTATAATTTTTTTATACTACTATTTGTTTACATTTTCAGAAAAACGTTTACCCAAGAAGGCCCGACGGCATTCTTCAAGGGCGGTGCTTGTCGTATGATCGTCATAGCGCCGCTATTCGGTATCGCGCAAACCATTTACTATTTAGGAATAGCGGAAAACTATTTAGGTATTAAGTAAATTAATTATATTTAATACAATTTAATATGATATTTCGAAAAGGGCACATGTCGGATATTCTGTATATACCTATATCTTACAAATATAAAATATATAACAACATATTTAGATTATTATTAAAATAAGTTATTTTCTTTGTTTATATATAAATGTAACACAATAGTTACTTTTAGAAATTATACACTGGTTTAAAAAAGAATTAGTTTTTTTTCTGGACATTTTAAATTTTTAGACATGTGCCCTTTTTGAAATTGCATATTAATTATTATAGTGAGCGCGATATTGGCGAATATGAATTAGCAGCGTCGGAAATAAAGTGTATAAAGTAAAAATGTAATTTTACAAAAAAAAGTACCTATTCATATTCAGAAGCGGATATTTTGTGAAATGTAAAAATTATTAATTTAGATAATAGTTAAATTAAAATCAATTATTTATTTGTTTCAAATGATAAATATATATATTTGGAATTGTTTTTCTATTACATTTTAGTATCCACTTCAATAAAAAATACTTTATTTTTTTATTGTTTGTTTTTTTTTTTAAAATCATCCCCAATTAAACGCACGCTGAATGTAAATTATATTCGCCAATATACATGATCGCTAACAATATTGCCGCCATATTTATTTTTTTATATGTTTTTTATTATTTAATTAGCATTATGTTCACTAGTAAAAGACGCACATATACCTCATTGGTGCCAACTTCGCTGTACACAAAACTTTAAACTAACATCCGGCCGCTCAGATATTGCGCGACGCAATTCCTGAGTGGCCGGACATTAAATTGCTTAGCTTTAACAGTTGAGCTGTCCTTTTCATAATGACACTGCTAGAAAAGTGTCAAACATGTTATCGATAAGCTATAGATGAAATTTTTAAATGTTTTGTCATTTGTTTAGTTTATAGGTTTTGTACAATCGAAATGGCACCCTTGTGAATAAAGACTGCGACATATCAAGGTGTATGGTATAATAACACTGGATCTAGATGCGTTCCACGAATTAACTCGTGACGACCAATAGCGGCGTATCGGAAACTACAAACCATCACTGTCGTCCCACCGCAACGAAAGAAAGATAAAAGAATCGAAATATTTTAAATTTGGCCGCTATTGGTCGACAATATGTCTTTGTCTTCTTGAGATAATGTGTCGTTGACGCATCTTGGGCCTAATGAAGTGGTATTAGTCTTTCGTAATCGTTTCGAATGTAAATTAAAGTTCTTATTTGTATTCGTAAAACCAAAAACGTCTGTTCTTGAAGTTTTTAGGGTTTCGTTTTAAAATTGACGAATTAAATATCTGTAGGCCTAATATGCGCGCCATGTGACATCTCGTAAAGACAAAAATACATTGTCGACCAATCGCATCGCTGATATGCTCTCTCTTATACCATCGCAACGTAAGAGAGATAATGTTTAATGTGATAGTTTTCCATACCGCCGCTTTTGGTCGACAATATGTCATTTCCTCTTCGTCGTTGACGCCTTTTAGGTCTATTGAATATAAAAAACTTTTCAAAATAATCACGTCAATTATTATCTATTGACTGCTTATTAATACAGTCTTGTAGTCAGCTCCTAGAAGAAATTTAACAGTAGAATTCATAGACGTTGTGGGGGCGCCCCCAGGGGATCGTTCACCCGTTGAGTGTCGAATTTGACTTTGAAAGCGTTTGAGAATTCGACACTCAGTGGGTGAATGGTCCCCTGGGGGTGTCCCTGGAACGTATATGAATTCCAGTGTAAATGTTTTCGATTTCGTCATGGTTATGATATTTTTAAATTAAACGATGGCTTATGTGTTATGAGATTTTATTATCTTGCCGAGCTAATGATATTTATGTTAAATGTGATAGTTTTCCTAATTATTCGAAACGTATTTTTAATTTTATTTTATTGACACGCAGATCTATTTAAAATGTACAAATATTTATTTATTTATTTAATTATATTTATTGCATTTTTAATTGTTAATAATTATTTATAGGTATGCCATTCTAAATGAAATAATTATTTTGACAACGTCATTATTTAACAAAAAAAAAAAGAAAAAACACAAAGTAAAGTTAAAATGAAACCAAAAGTATCGTAATATAATTTATGACAAATTAAAGTTTTAAGAAGCTTCGTGTGATAACCACATTTTGTTGCCGGTTATTTATTAAACCACAATATGGCGTCTGTGGTTTGTGTATTGCCAATTATTTATAACACATTCAATGGTAGGTCTACAAGAAAATTGTAATTTTTTAACCAATAAATTTGGTAATAGGTGATGTTATGTTTATTAATATTTTAAATTATTGTAAAGTGGTGATTTTTAAACTATGCTGTTCCTTTTTTGGTATTTGTCTTTATGACGATTTTTCATTAGTTATAACGACTTGGTTGGAATAACGTGTTATCCGTATAAAGCACTAATCTATCGGGATGCTTATGAATATTATAGAAGAAATAATACAATAGTTTTGGTAAATCTATCGATATATAGTCTGACAAGTTCGTTAATAACACTCCCGTGATATGCGGGCGACAGGGGGAAAGACTGCGCGGTTGTGGAATCGTGAGTGACGTGTATCAGTCGTGGGTTTTTCATTCATCGCTACACGCCCCCCGGCCCGCGCGGAACATCGGGAGTGTTACGAACGAAGTTGCCAAGCTATAAAACACTACGTTTGTTTTGTAAAATAAATAGCTCAATTGATTTTTACTCCTAATATAGTGAGACTTGTGAAAGTGATATTATTTTTAGCTGCTGCTACAATAGTGTGTGCTTGGGAATCAGTAATGTTAGATATGTAGGCCTAAAATGCGCGCCACAACATATATCATGAAGACAAAATGTCATTTTGCCGACCAATAGCGGCAATAAATGAAACTGAAATATCGCTGTCTCTTTCATCTCACCGTAACGAAAGGGAGAGTGGTGTTTCCGTTTCAGCCGCTATTGGTCGTCTGTCTTTATCTATTACGAGATGTCGTGACACACATATTAGGCCTACTGGTTAACTTACGCGAGGATTATACTCTGTGTTGATATAAAACTCTTATGGCCAAAATAAACATGGATTATGATTTAAATCTCAATTTTCGTTAAAGTAAAGTGAAGTTAACACGTTCACTGCGTGACGAGGTCAATTGACCTCGTAGGTACCTATCACGTCTTCAAGGGGTACGAGGTCGATGGACCTCGTATCGGACCACTGATTGTTTTAGTACGAGGTCAAAAAACCTCGTACCACACCATGGGAAAGTACAGAAAAATCAGTACCGCAGCGAACGTGTTAAAGTAGCTATTGATTAGGTCCACTTTACTTTCAAGATAATTGAGGTTTAAATCTTAATCCATGTTTGTAACGGCCGGTAAAAGTCATCGTAGCAATGAGATTCGATAACAATTTGAAATCTGCCTTCTGTGGTTTGTGCGAGTAATTTTTATGTTAATTTATTGGGTTTACCCTCAAAATATTACAACTCGTGCGCATTAACTTGACACCTAGCTTTCAAACAGTCTACAAACATAATTCGAGTCAAGTAACGCACGAACTGAAGGTATATTACAGTTATTATTTACAGTTTCATTTCATATTTCGTGTAATAATGTCATCATCATCATCATATCAGCCGATGACGTCCACTGCAGGACATAGGCCATTTGTAGGAACTTCCAAACATCCAAACATCACGATACTGAGCCACCTGCATCCAGCGAATCCCTGCGAATCGCTTGATGTCGTCAGTCCACCTGGTGGGGGGTCGACCAACACTGCGCTTACTAGTGCGGGGTCGCCATTCCTGTACTTTGTCTTTTCGTCTGAAATTCCTCAGTGCCATAGACAAAAGTCTTCGAACAGTGCGTGTTGCCAGTTCCGAGACTTGGTTGGTAACTACGGGCCTTAAGTATTAATGTATCATACACATATCTATACTAATATTATAAAGCTGAAGAGTTTGTTTGTTTGTTTGTTTGTTTGTTTGTTTGAACGCGCTAATCTCAGGAACTACTGGTCCGATTTGAAAAATTCTTTCAGTGTTAGATAGCCCATTTATCGAGGAAGGCTATAGGTTATATTTTATTCCCGCATTTCTAAGGGAATGGGAACCACGCCACCAACATAAAATATGATTTCATTAATTTGAGGTAATAATAAATACAAAGCGTTCGCGTTCTTGTATATTTCCATTTGTTAATGTTTGCCATGTTTCTTCTTTCTTTCTGTATTTAAACCATTAATTAAACATTTGTATCAAACAGAGGTAAGAGGTAATGGTTGATTTTGAAATGTTATCGATTGTTAAGGGTTGTGTATCGATACTTTGTTATGGTTGATGCAGCAGATTTGTTACCGTGTTTATTATTGTTTTAATTAGTGATATGATATTATCTAATGTACTCAAAGTTTTATTTTTGCTTTTTAAATTAATGGTTGTTATGCTTTAGTTCCCTGCTAGCTTGATTGTGTGCATTTAATGTTGCAGTACTAAATGTGTGTTACTAAAGCTGAACAAAGGCTAAGGGATCGGGATATGGTAGAGATTACTGGTCAGGGGCCTTAACCATGTGGCGAGTCGATCCTCTGTCTACAAACGCTGACGCTACGAAACCTAACAAAATGTATGGGAATTACAGATGCGGACGACAACTTTGTCACGTAACTTGTCGATAGTGAATGTCATTCGCATACTTTTATTAATTTTCTATGCGTCAAATTCAAAATACAAATTTAAATGTCATTTATTTCAATTAGGCTTACTTTACAAGCATTTTTGAAAAGTCAAGTTATGTCATGATTCAATGGTAGTAAGTAAAGTCTCAAAATAGTCCTAAAAAACTTAACATTAAGTTACTAGGGATCCAAATGCGCCTCGGTCCGAGAAGAGCCCACAACAAACTCGGTCAAGGTTTATTTTATTTTTGTTTACCAGCATTTTACAAATTTACTTATCTAGTAGGTTGGAGAACACAGTCTTATAGTGCAGTTCAACAACAAGCCATTTTATCGTCTATATAATCGTTAACAATATAATAAGACTTTCCTATAAGCTCGCGTTTAATAAAGACTTTGAACTTTTTTAAACACATGTTAGCGTCAGCGTTTGTAGAAAGAGAATGGATGTGCCACATGGCTACAGGCCCAGGTTTTACTTTATTTACTATTGAAAGAAGAGGTTTCAAGGTCTTTCGCAAATGTATCTATTGTTGTAGCTTAGCTAGACAAAATGTTTGAAATATACAATTATGGTGTGATGAATACAAGGTGCGACATATTTATCTTTTTAATTTTTATTTTTCTGATTAATTTTACATATAAAATATACAGGGTGCTCGGGAGTATCTTCCATAACTTCAAATTGTTGATGAGTCCACTTATAGACGCCAAACTGCATAACTAATATTATTTTTAACTAAAAAATAAAAACTTACGTTTTCATACAAAGTAATTTCAAATAATTCCGACTATCCATGTAACACACGCCTTTATCTATCCTTGCATTTTAAAATACGTCCAACTCGGCTACATCATAATAATAAGGATGCGTATATATGGGTCACATTTTAAGATCTATTTAGAAAATAAATATTATTTACCCTGAAAATATTAATTTTAGAAAATGTTCCTTGTACATTTCTAATTAATTTTCGCTAAAGAATATAACCCCAGAGTTATGGGAAATACTCCCGAACACCCTGTATATATAATATGGTATAGTGTTGTACAATGTATAATAGAGCTTAAAACTAGCCTTCTAAATAAAATAGCACTATGATAAACTAGTATTTTCAATATATTTTTGGTGAAAGATGTCATTGATAATTTTTATTGTCTATATCTAGATCGTATCAGACCTTGATTTTCAAAGTTATCTAATTGCGTTATACTAACTTTTTTATATTAAACTTTTCTTAATTGCTACATTAATTTTGACATCGCAACCTTGGTATTTGCATAGTGTATAGTTATCTTGGAAGAGAGAGAGAGAGAGAGTGATAGCCCAGTGGATATGACCTCTGCCTCCGATTCCGGAGGGTGTGGGTTCGAATCCGGTCCGGGGCATGCACCTCCAACTTTTCAGTTGTGTGCATTTTAAGAAATTAAATATCACGTCTCTCAATCGGTGAAGGAAAACATCGTGAGGAAACCTGCATACCAGAGAATTATCTTCATTGTCTGCGTGTGTGAAGTCTGCCAATCCGCATTGGGCCAGCGTGGTGGACTGTTGGCCTAACCCCTCTCATTCTAAGAGGAGACTCGAGCTCAGCAGTGAGCCGAATATGGGTTGATGACGATAGTTATCTTAGCGTCGTATACGACATATATCGACGATAGTTAAGTTATCGTCATATTGAAATTATTGTCGTTTTGATGTGCGTGATGTTCTCGATGTCGGTGTTGTTCAATTATCAATTTGACAATAATACTGTTTATAATATATCGAATATAATCGTTGTTATAATAAAACTAGTATACATTGACGCGGCTCAAAGTTTGAATATGAGATTATTTGGGATAATTTGAAAATGGGTACATTCTTAAGTTTGTGGTTAATATGCTAAACCTGCCTACAAATAGTATTTTTTTTTTTTGCTAAACACGTTTACATACCTATACGATATAGGTACATCAATAAATTTTGCCACAGCACAAATATAGATATTCGCAAATTTCGGAATTTCCTCATTTTCTACTCCGAAGGGCCAATACACACGACGCTTTTCAAACGAGCTGACAACGCGCGTTTTAGGTGAGCACGTCATGTGTGAGTTATCGTCGCGGTGTTGTATCGGCGCATTTGTAGCGATACAAACGCTAAAATCCTGTGTAAAGATCTCAAAATATAGCCATTTGGCTAGCATTTTCAGTGTCGTAATCCGCGTCAGTTTATAGTCATCGCGTCATTGGCAATAGCTCTAGGATCATTTGCCAAGCATGCGTTTTCTAATCGTGTAGGACGAGCATCATTGACGACAGGCGTTTTAAAAGCGCTATGTGCTTGGGCCCTAAAACTTTTGCTGCGTCATTATATATTAGAGAAACTCTAGAGGTAAGTGTTGTGTATGCCGCGTTCCTAGATTATAGTGATTGTCAATTGTCATAAACTGTGCTGTAAGTCCTGAAGTCATTGATAGAAAAGCGAAGCAATACGAAATTGATAATTTTGTATCGTCAGTTTTTGCTTTATTAAATACAAATTGTATTTTATAAAAGGGCTAATGCTGTCATTTTAAATTGCCATAAAGGCTAAGTTACATAAGGATAGTTTCTTTTTAAATACTTAGGTACTCATAGTGTCCCTCAGTGGCGGACAAGGTGTCTAACTAGGTTAGGCACTTTACATAAGTAGGTTCTTACAAATTGTACAAAATAGAAAGTTCCTTTTCTAATACTGGTTCGAAATTGTGCATTTTTGCATCTATGATATGCACGGTGTCACGAAAGGTCGTAGCTCATTAGAGCCACCCGGGATCCGTCCCGCACCGCCACGTCGCTAGGCGTCCACTTTTAGTCGACAGGTGAACCACGGGTGGACGCCGCGTTGTCACCAGTGAACCTCGCGTGGTCAACGAATTTCGGAGTAGTATTACACGCGAGGTGAGCATGCCAATAGCGAGCTATCATCGAGTGGTCCGCTCGCAGTCCGTTGACACCTCGCGAGCGAGGCGATCCGGTGATGATACGGAGTTGATTTAGTGAGCGCATGCCCATATAAACCCACACGAAGAATAGGTACCAACCACTCGAGGCGAGGCGGTGCGGGTCGGGTCCCGGGTGGCTCTAATGAGCTACAACCTGTAGGTTGATGACGAAATTGTATTATCGCACTATACTTAGAGGCTACTTGTGTAACTTACGCCTTAATATTCGTTAATGTGGTGACTGTAATACGAATGGTTCAAATATGTTTACCCCTGTAATACCAAATTCTCGCACCGGCTATTTGTTACTTAGTTGGAAAAAGAATGCGAATATTAGTCAAGTAGTTATGTTTAAAAAACATAATGTTGGTTGAAAAAAAAAATTGCGTCGATTAATATCCATCCAAAATGCATATTTGTAATTGTAAGAAGACAATTTCATTTGTTTGTACTAACGTAGTGTTTAGTTTGATGTGTTAGTATCGGAAATAGAAACAAATGAATTGCTTATGCTAGTCCATAGATAATTTGTCTTGAATTTTGGATTCTTATGTGGATGGTTCTGTAAATTATTATGAAACTACCAACATTCATTTTTATCGATTGTTTTATATTTATAAATATTGTTTTTCTAGACCCGAGAACTGTCCTATATCATTTCCTAAAAGACAATAATTATATTGTACTTTTTAATTTTATTTGCAAGTCATGGAATTTAACAATCTTATTATAAAAATCAATAAATGTGTTTAAAATCGATGGTTCTGATATTAAATTATAGTTAAGAATTTAGGAATTTAGATGTTCAAAAGAAATAAATGTAAAAATTCGTAAAATTATTGTTTTAATTATTTATTTATAGTACGCGCCTGAGCAGTGAATTATTATTGACCCCGTTTAGACTATTACTTTAATATGTCTAGTTCAGAGCGGACTCGAAGTTTTGCGCGGTTTATACCTTTACCTACCTACTGTTGAATCAAACAACTCATCATGCTATAATTTCTTTATCTATTTAAATAAAAATGCATTCATATATCCCTTAGTCACGCCATCACGCATGAACGGTTGGGCCGATTTCACTTTTTTTTGTGTTTGTTATTGCCAAAGGAAGGTTCTTATGACAGAAAAAATTTTAAAAATTGAAGGGGTAGGGGTATGGGTAGAGTAGGGTAGTAGTATTTAAGATATTTTCAATTTGACTTGTGACAAATGATTTGGGAAAGAGGGGTTGAAAGTTTAGATTGAGTTTCACGCGGAGGAAGTCGCGGGCGTCTGCTAGTTTCTTATAAAATTTTAAAATTAGATTAGCTATTATATATTATATTTTAACTTATCGATTAACCACGCTTCTTGTAACTACTTTACATTTTTTTACATAATACAATACTACAAACTCAGACTACTTTAGTATTTTAGTCGAGTACAAACGATTTTTAATTTACCGATACCGAAGATTGTATTTGTTTATAAAACGCGCTACTTCTTTTAAATTTCCCGCTAGAAAAGTAACCAATTCACAGAGGCGCCATCTGCGATTAGCTTTCATCGGCCAACCCAATTGTTCCTGCCTTCTTGTGTTTGTGCTCTATAGATGGCGCTATAATCAATCCATAGAGTACAATAATTTTACTGCTGAAAATCAAAGAGTCTATTAATCCAAGGAAAATTCAATCTACTCTATTGAGTATTGACTCATTTGTCGTCTGTGGACTCTATTTTAGTCTATGCGCTGGTGACGCTGAACAAGATGCGATCTTTTTAATTATTAAACACATTTAAATAAAAAGCATTTAGTTTTTTTACAGTTAGATAAAAGTGTAGAATCTCGGGAGTGATATACTTATTTTCTACAATGACGACTTTGGGCCCTAAGAAGGATGGTGCACCAAACATCGAGTTTTTTCAGTCGCCGGAATCCCTATCACAATTCGACCAAATCCGTGTTTGGTTACAGAAAAACTGCAAAAAGGTTAACAACGCTCAGTAATTCCGATTTTTGATCCAGTAATATGAAGAATGACAAGTTGGTGTCTTTAAATTTTCACCAATTTCTATAGCAAATCCCAACTAATTGGGATTGTGTCAGATGCTTTGGTGGGCACCAAAATATGTATGTGTTTACAGAACAAAACATTAACTTGTTGTTTCTTTCTGTATACAGAATAAATCGGTCTAAAGTCAGTTCACCTATGTTTTTTGTTATTATCAGCCCTATTATAACTCCACAACAGGGCTAGGTCTTCCTCCTTAGGGAAGATATGGAGCTGTTTGAAATTTTTACTAATATTTCTTAGTTTCTTTACTTACAAGATTGGTAATAGAAATCAACTGAGGATTAGCAGTCTTAATGTAGACCTGACAGACTTTCATTCAATAATTGGCCTTCAAATCTGCTTCTGATGTCAATCTGTTTCCGAAATATTATTATATTATAAAGTTAAATATTATTTTGATATTGTTGATATTCCAGCATGTACAAACTGATCCACCAACCAAGGAAGGTCTCGCACAGCTTGTTATACAACTCATTCAGTATCAAGAGAACAAGTTGGGGAAGAATGCCAGTGATCCTCCGTTTATGAGGCTTCCAGTGAGTATTCATTTGTATATGTCATAGAGTAAAAAGTACCTATTTCAGTATTTCGTCATTCCAGACATGAATGACAATGTTTATTTGTGAGAGTGGTTTATCCTGGAATTATTCTGTGTATTTTCGTTTCCTCAAGAAAATCAAATTTTTTTAGAGCTCATATAGTTAACATAATCTAATTTGGTTAGTTCTTAATTTATTTAGTGGAAGGCAACAGTGATATATATAGTACTAACCAAAGTTTTACTCTATGTAACCGTTATTAATGTCCTTAGAGTACATCTGCATAAATGACAAAATGCAGGCCCACTCCCATGGTCTTTATTAGCTTTAGCGTTCATTGTTCTGTGGGTTATCACTATTGCTTATGTAATCACTAGCGGACCCGGTTAAGCTTATCTTTGACTTATGTGCGCTTCTTCCCTACCTACCCTACCCCTACCCTATAAATGCTTCATACAAATTTGGGAGTAAAAGTTTGTATGAAGTATTTGTAGGATACAGTTAGGGTAGGGGTAGGGTTTTAGGTGAGTGGGGGGTTAAAAAGAGACAAAGAGTAGCCTATGTCACTCTCCATCTCTTCAACTTGAAAAATTACGTCGCCCGTTCTTAGCAGGCTAACTTGTTAGAAGGAGGATGAAAATCCACATCCCTTTAATAAATAAATTTATAAATAATCAAACTTACATTAGTTCTTGTAATTGTAAAGTAAACCTACTTAAAATATATGAATTTTGATTTGGGCATTCACTTCGCTTTGTGCTTAGATCATCAGACCAAATAGAGAACTCGTTATTTCTTTCCTTTCTTATTCTTTTTTAATAGGAATAATTCTTCTTTCTTGTCATATCTTTTAAATGTTGGTCATTTTACATTTAAAAGATAATTAAATACTAAAATTAAATTTGTTATGATTTACTCAATATCAGGTATTATATCAAAAAAATTAGCATATTTTAATCTCACATATTTCTCAATAATATAAAACAATAGTACAGTATTTAAGACTTATCTTTCCTAAATCTATCATGATTTTTGTTTTTTAGGAACACATTGTAGACTTTGATTTATGGGGCTTGGTTAGTAGATAATGATATATACATAATGATGTTTTGCTCTGCATATTTCTATCTTTGTCTCAAAATCAAATCCTGCTATACTGCTACAGGGTTAATGACATGATAAAGAGTGTTGTATTATTGAATATTTATTTTCTTAATCTATTTGTTGCACGAGGTCTCAATAGAAGAAACAACAACCAACAAACAAATTTAAAATGAGGGTATAAATCACTATTCATTTCACACCTAACAATAATTATAATTAACTTGTTCTTAAATTAATGAAAATACCTTTCATTAATAAGCTTAGAACAATTAGATATGTTTAATATATTTTATATAACGTTTTATGAACAAACCATACATAATTAAAAATGAATAAGTTATGATATGACATGTGTTTTCCACCTTCATTTCTAATTTCTTTGTTGGTAAACAGTACTCATGTTTTGAAGACCAGTATGCAGACTCATAAAGAAAGGCTGTAGTATAGATGGCTATTGTCCTGTTTGATACCCATAAGAAGGCTTTGCTGCTACCTATTGCTGTGTTATTGTTTTTTGTTTTTAATATTTGTCAGCATTAGCAAATGCTAGCTGATTCTCAGGGTTACCTCTAGAGCCTGTGAATTCTATCGCAAATAATGAACCAGCCTCTGGTTCCTGAGTCTTCTGTAGTGGGTTCAAACCACGTTTACTAGTTGTTACATATAGAGTGGAGTAATCATATCCACCCCAAGTTAACGATGTGACCTTGCTGGCAGGTATTCTGTGGTGTTCCATTAGTTTGCCGGCCCTTGGGTCTACTTTGATTATCTGGAACATTAATAAATTAAAATATAATATTTAGCAAGCTATATTAGCCGAGATAGACCAGTGAATAGAACCTTTGTCTCCGAATCTGATCTGGGTTATGCACCTCCATCTCTTCAATCATTTGCATTTTAAGAAATTAAATATCACATGTCTCAAACTGTGAAGGAAAAACATTGTGAGGAAACCTGCATACCAAAGAATTCTCGTAATTCTCTTTATATGTGAAGTCTGCCAATCCACATTGGGCCAGCGTGGTGGACTATTGACCTAACCCCTCTCATTTCTGAGAGGAGACTCGAGCTCAGGAATGAGCCGATTATGGGTTGATCAAATCAACTACTTACTGTATAAAATCTTCCAAAAAATTAAATCAATTTCACAATCACAAAAATAAAGTAAAAAGCGAAAAATGTACATGCTACCTTCCGGATACTTTCAAGGTGGTGCCAAGCCAGTTGCATATTAGTTAAAGCCGTTTCTGAAAGAACCATGGGAATGAACTGTCTTAATCCTAAAACTTCATGATTGAAACGGCTTGAGTTAATGCATCACTGTGTTGGCGCCACTTTCAATTTGATGAAAATTGTATTGAAAAAAATGTATTTTTTGCTTTTTAAAATTTATTTTTGTGATTTTAGATTAGATTTAAAGATTTTATTTTTCTGTTTTAGTGTTACCTAGCATAAGTAACGAAACCGCCTCAGTACGGGCAATTTCGTTATTTACAAGTGCAGCTAGCTCTATATTAGAACGAGTATCCAAAGCTGCTCTAATAGGATCTTACCAAATTTGGCTAGTCAGGGAGAACAACACGAGCAGAGAACGGGGAGTGTTGATCGATCGTCAACATTCCTTAACCCTACATCCTGTAGTCACAAGTTCAGGACTCTGCTCGGAGTTATTCTCTCTACCACGCGATGGACCCGGCACCCGCACGGTGATCCATGGAATGCTAAGATATTCGTCTCTGGACGATACCAATCTGGAATGGGAAATGCTCCCAAGGATTCTATAGACAAAATATTAATTTGTACAAACGAAAAGGAGATTTAAACCCACGTCTTACTAGACACGGGCATAAGTTAGTTATTTCTGCATATCGTCTCCAAAGAGTAAAAAAATCTTTTGTAGGTTTGGGTGTACTCTTCTATAATAAGATCCCCAAGACTGTGATGGACCTGCCAATGCATAGCTTTAAGCAATGTGTTAAAAAACATTTATTTAGTCGAGGGTACTACAACATTGATGAGTTCCTTAATGATAAAGATGCTTGGAGGCCGTTGGATCAGCTTCCACCTTCACACAGGAAGTTAAACTATAAGAAATGTAAACAGTAATTGTTATCAATTGTAAATTATAATACTGTGTGACTTTTTCAAAAGAGCAACTGTTGAGTTTCTTGCCGGTATCTTTTCAGCAGAACCTGCCTTCCGAACCGGTGGTAGAATCTTTACAAATAGTCAACTGACGTGTCAAAAGTGCTTGTAAACTGAGCCTACTTGAAATAAATGATTTTTGATTTGATAGAATAATTTACCTTTCCTCCATCATAGCATGCAACCCACAAGTTTCCGTCTCTATCAATGGTCATCCCATCTGGCACTCCTGTCACATTATTGGCTTGGAAACTAAATAGTACTCTCCTATTGCCTGCAATTGTTTGAATACTTTATTTACAATTTTGGATTATTGATTAAAAAAAACAAGGTTATATAGCTTGGCAAGTTTGTTGATGACACTCCCATGATATGCGGGTGTTATACTAAACTAAAAGTAATATATTGGATAGAAGCAGGCGTTACTTTGCGGAAGTTCATCATGATTATATAATGATTTATTTATTTTGCTATCATCCGCGAAAAGTCACATAATATGACTTTGCAATTGCACGTTGTAGAGTCAACATCTCCTGAGGATGCTCCGGTTTCGGGGTGAAACGTACGTAGAGAGTATTTTGTCGGACCTGGGTGACGTTGTCGCATGGGTTCGTCGGCTTTTCGCGGATGATAGCAAAGTAAATAAATCATTATATAACTAGAAGTTATCATTTGAAAAACTTACGTATAGTTCCAGATACGAGATCGAAATCGAACACATCAATGTTTCTAGTGGGCGAATCAATGTAGAACATGAATTTGTTGTCAGATGTCCACGCTATTCCGTTAGATATAGAGACAGGACGGACTTTCTCCTCGGGATGCATGAAGTTGTACTGCGTTATGGAATACAGTGTGCCTTGGTCCTTATCTATCTCTCCATTCACTTCATTGCCCATTGTTCCTGAAAATTCAATAAATTATTAGCCTATTTGAACGGCCTCAACAACTTTAAAGCCAGACCATCCTCCTTAGAGAAGCTGCTTCAATTCGGTTTGGTGGCAGGGCATCCAACTTTCCCAGCCACCATAATCGGACAACAAATTTAATCATACTTGGTCAAAATAAAATAAGATGAATAGTTTAAAAAACTAAAAAACACTCTTGATACCCATACCATGGGGATGCATTTCAAATAGCCTGTCCGCCATCATGGACGTCCGCCATATTGGAATTGAGTCACGTGACTATTTTCTAGTATTTCTGACAGCAAACATTTGATATCCTTAGCATGTTGGTGGATTTCAAACAGCCAGTTCGGCATCTTGGGGAGGCCGCCATATTGTATTTGTAATGATGTTTCTTGGCTAATCATGTATTGTCATCAGAACTCAGAGCGTGTGCAAAATTTCATCCTAATCGAAGACTGGGAGTGGGTCAAATTAAGGTTCCAAGATTTTCTTACATTGGTACATAATTAGTTACAAGTGAAGCTAATATAAGCGTGTCAAAAAAAGACGTTAAGTATCAATGAGAGAAAGTTTTATTAAGAAAAATACAATTGTACGTGTATAAAAAAATCGATTTTCATGAAAATTAAGTGTCAACCCATCTGGAATTATAACTCTTTCAAACAAAAAAGAATTTTTAAAATGACAGAAGTTATGACGTAACAAACATTAAAAAAAACATACGCGTCAAATTGCGAACCTCCTCCTTTTTTTTAAGTATATTCTTGACTAAGCTTACCAAACCAAAGTCTTCCTGAAGCGTCCACCTTGCCATCATTCACTCTATTGTCAGGCAAGCCTACGTCCACGGCAGTTAGCTGCCTCAAAGCTTTGTCACCCCCGGGCGCGTCCCATGCCAGGAAATACAGTTCCGATCTAGCTGACACCACTACTAGCCCTGGGTAATCCTTCACCCTTACAATCAAACTCACTGGACCATATTCTGTAACATAAGTATTAGAAATTAAGCCCTATTTCAACCCTTTCTGATTTTATTTTCGTGACAAGTATCCTATAACCTTCTTCGTATTATGGTCGGAAATTGTGTCAAGTTACATTTGAGTACATTCAGTAGTTTCGGCGTGATGTCCGGTCAACAAAAAGACGGACAAACAGAGACACAGACAAAAAATCGATAAAAGTATTTTTGGGTAATCCTTTACTCTTACAATTAAACTCACTGGACCATATTCTGTAATATAAGTATTAGAAATTAACCCCTATTTCAACCCTTTCTGTTTTTTTTACGTGACAAAAAGTATCCTATAACCTAATTCTTATTATGGTCTTAAATTGTGTCATGTTACATTTGAATTCATTCAGTAGTTTCGGCGTGATGCCCAGTTAACAAAAAAATGGACAAACAGAGAAACACAAAAGATCTAAAAAAAAAATATTCTTGGGTAATCCTTCACTACTTACAATCGTCACTGGACCATAATATGCTGTAATTGATATATTTTTGAAAATTAATTGTACATTAGTTATGTGTATTTAAGCGTGTAAGCAATTAGTTTTTATATCACTTTAATAGATTATAATATTTGGGTATTTTGTTTAGTTACCGATTATTTCATCAAAGTAAATATTTTAGAATTCTTGCGTAGGTACTATACTTGTATACGATTTTATTTTGCTGAAAAGATTTTCATGCAACATCAGACCTCTTGGCTGTTTCTTTTTTGTTACATCGTATTTTTTCGCTTGTAACCTCATCTTATAAAGTTTTTGGGTGCCAGTATAATTAGTATTAGGAGAAAATAATGTTTTGGAGATAGTACATCAAAGAGATGGACTAATTAGAATTTCATTAATTAGAGCACATACGTAAATAAACACAACACAATCGAATCGGTATCGTGCTTGAGTCAACAAATAATTCCACCAGCAGAACCAACGACAACTCATCAAGAGAAATAGAGAAAAGTCAACCAATGATGGCGGAGTTCTCCCAGTCCCATATCATTCGTTCAAACGTAATGAAAGACGCAACCGGTATTTCCGGTTTCCACCGTGGCGGAGCGAGGTAGCGGATTGTAAAAATATCCGCTCCTCTTATGTGGACAGGGACTAGCGAGCTAGTTAAATATTCATATAAAACCGGTAAGCGGGGAAACGGAGTGGGGTTAAATAAATTAAATTTAACATTTATTTATTTAACATAATCTCCATTCTGCTCCGGTGGACAGACAGTACGCAACTCCGCTCCGCATTAAAGTCCGTTTATATCTACAGACATTTAGCGTGCCAGACACGTGCCGTGGCAGACAAAACGGTGCTATATAGTGTTTATTAACGTATTTTATATCTGTCGTAACGCCCGGCCAGTATTCGCGGAAAGAATATTTAATATTTTATTTGTCTGTGCGGTTCATGTCTGTAGAGTCCTTTTCATGAAACCTGAACTGAAATTGACAGACAGCGCTTTACACAAATGACAATGAGACCGCCATTACCAAATGACAATGAGCGCCATTAAGACATTAGCGCCGCGTCTGGGAGACTTATTTTATGAAAAGGACTTTAAGTGTCTCTAGCTACCCTTGCTACCTGCTGGGCAGAGTGAACGGTGTCTGTGGGTGTCTGTCACGCTACTTGTCTGTGATGCACTGTGTCTGTAGATATAAACGGACCTTTAGTCCGTTTCTCCGTTACGCTCCCTCGCTTCACTCTGGATGGCAGGCAGCCTGTTATCTCGTTTACCATATTAGGCACACAGAAAAGTCGTCATGAATAAACGGTCTCTCGAATAATAACAATAAATTGTATAGCTTACCTATATACCTGCTGGTAATATTGCCCGTGTCTATGTCAAGTCTGTAAGCTTTCTGCTCCGTTATGTCCACCCAATACAGAGCACTTTCATCTTTAGCGAAATGTGGACCTTCGAGATGAGTTCCATCGCGAAATACCTGTAAAGACGTAACTACATATAATTCATCTCTCTATACTTATTATAAAACTGTAACAGATCAAATTCTGTACATTTAAGATATTTTGAAAAATTTGTTGGAGGTCATTATATAATCGATACTGAAGCCAAAAATACAATTTTTTTTCGTGTCTGTCTGTCGGTCTGTGATTTTCTTGACCGGGCATCATGCTGAAACTGCTGAATGAATTCAAATGAAACTTGGCACGGTTTAAGACCATAATAAAGAGAAGGTATATACTTTTTATTGCGAAAATAAAATATGAAGGGGGTGAATATAATGTGATTCAATGATTCAAAAAAATTTAAAACTCAACGCCTAAAGTGGTAATAAAGGGCTTAGAAGTTTACATTGATTTCGACGCGGACGAAGTCGCGGGCGTCCGCTAGTATAAACTAAACTTCGTGTCATGTAAGATGGTGCGGGTGACAGTTCGTTTCACTCTTGAAAGTTTGCCGCGATTCACGATAATAGTATGTATTATGAACGTCACCATACCCATGCTATCTGAAAAACACTTTAGCATATCTCTCTGAGTCTCTACGTCTACATGATACTCCCTTCCGCGTTTGTGATCTTAGGTTTTGTTTTTTCCCTTAATTCACTTATTGCTATAAGAGGCCCATCTGCTTGGCCCGTTTAAACAGCAACATATAGAAAACAGTCTTTAAACCAACATTATTTACAATATTATGATTAAAAAAAATAAAATACCGACCGAATGGAGAACCTCCTCCTTTTTGAAGTCGGTTAAAAACGACTAATGATTAAGTAAACTCTATATTATCGCGTCGGATCTGAGGCGGACAAAAATTGCCAAATTTTCTACATTTAGTCGCATAGTAAGTATAAAACGAAAGTTATTTAAAAACAAATAACATCTAAATATTGTCTACAATGTCGAGTTGTGTGTAAAAATATATATAAACATAATTATGATGTAAGTAATCACAAAATTGAGCATGTGCGCGCTCAGGGAAGTAGCTAAATCCGGAACACTTTTTGCGGTGTTTTTTGTAGTCACGTAACATATCTAATAGTATAATATCGTTGCTTATATGTCAAAAATACAATATCAATCCTCCGAAACGCCTCGATCGATTTTAATGAAATTGTATTTTGTATGGTAGGTATCAAAATATGATGTAAATATTTTTTCACACATATTTTAATGGCGATTTTTTTTATTTAGTAATATGAAAGCAATACAACTGCATATATATACTTCTCATCAAAAAAAATCGAAACAGTCCAATCGAAACAATCGAAAAAATTCAGGCGGACTGTTTCGATTTTTTTGAAGAGAAGTATAGTATAATGGTTTTGATGAAACTCACATTCTTTATAAGCGGCGTTTGCGGCTGGTAAGCACTAATACCGATCACGATAACCAACACTAAAACGCACACATTCATCGATATCATATTATAAGTAATGTTCACACACGTCTACCTTCGGTCACTATTACTCGGTCAATGCTGATTGTGATTGCTGTAAGATTTGCTAGCGGTCGAGCGGAAAATTATTGTTTCGTCAGCAAGCAATCTAAGGCTAAGCGGACATTGTGTAGGAACTATCTAAATTCAATAAAGGGCAATGACCTTAGGTTTCTTGCCTTTATCAGACCTTACCCTGACTAGTAGCCATCCAGTTACCATCAAGTGAGATTGTAGTCAAGCGCGATGGATGGATGGACTTACCTAAAAACTTATTCAATCTTGCCTTAAACCAATGATGTGATGACTAGAAAACTTCGCTTTAGAGCAGGATTTCTAGACCTTACCTTAACATGTCACCAAACCACCCCTGTCACCATACAAAACCCATTTTTAAGGTAACTCATTATATCTTAGTGTAGCAGTCTCAGACTCGTCATGGGTAAAATCACAGATAAAAGAATAGGCAGATAGAGCGTACGGAACACGACTGGGATGCAGCCATTCCAAAAACAATATCAAACACGAATAAATTCTCGAGTCAGTCAGTCCGACACGAAGCGTCGCATCAATAATTTTCAATATTATTCAAGAAAAATAGCGTCTTGTGTTTTTAAATATTTTAAAACTTAAACTTAAAAACAAAAACTAAAAAAGTAAGATGAAGTATATAGGTAATTATTGATTATTATTATTCTAATAAGAGGCAATGGGCGGGGCACGTTCGAAGAGCCGATGGACGTTGGGGTCCCAAAGTGCTGGAACTAGTAAGCGCAGTGTTGGCCGACCCCCCGCCAGGTGGACTGACGACATCAAGCGAGTCGCTGGGATTCGCTGGATGCAGTTGGCTCAGTATCGTGATGTTTGGAAGTCCCTACAATAGGCCTATGTCCTGCAGTGGACGTCTATCGGCTGATATTATGATGATGATGATGATTCTAATAAGATATCAATTTACGTAATTGTTGTTAGTGTTAAATCTTTAAATACAAATTGTGCAAAAGTTTGTATATGCGGATGTCAAGGAGAGGTGTGACGTTTGTTTTTTTATGGGTTTATTTAACCCATGAAAAAAAACCTTCTCGACTGACCTCAACGCGCTGTTTGTATAGACTCATTCTGTATCATTCTTTATTCTGTTGGTAAAATATAACAACATACCAAAATAGTAACACTTATTATTTTAAAGCGTTATAAAAAACCGCATAGCTCAAAAAAAACCAGTCGAATGTCCTTGCCTTCGTCGCAGTATTTAAACATAAGAATAAAAACAAAGAGCCTTGTTAAATCCATGTCATATTATATTTATTTTATACGTATGGGAAAAATTATGTTAAGGTGATCGTGTTATATAAAAGCATTAATTCTTAAACCAGCAAGATATGTTGGCGACTTAGTTGTTTGTCTAATAGTTGACATATTCTAAAGTTGAATACAGAAGTCGGAAGAAACAAACTAAATACAGAAAAAACTAAAAACCTTTCTTTTGGGCTTTTCTGTATTTCAAGATATATTCAATAGCTCATCATTAACCCATTTTTGGCTCACTGTTGAGCACGAGTCTCCTCTCAGAATGAGAGGAGTTAGGCCTTTCCACCACGCTGGCCAAATGCCGATCGGCAGACTTCACACACGGAGAACTTTAAGAAAATTCTCAGGTATGCAGGTTTCCTCACGATGTTTTTCCTTCAACGTTTGAGACACGTGATATTTAATTTCTTAAAATGCACACAACTAGACCATGATAGCCCAGTGGATATGACCTCTGCCTCCGATTCCGGAGGGTGTGGGTTCGAATCCGGTCCGGGACATGCGCCTCCAACTTTTCAGTTGTGTGCATTTTAAGAAATTAAATATCACGTGTTTCAAACGGTGAAGGAAAACATCGTGAGGAAACCTGCATACCAGAGAATTATCTTAATTCTCTGCGTGTGTGAAGTCTGCCAATCCGCATTGGACCAGCGTGGTGGAATATTGGCCTAACCCCTCTCATTCTGAGAGAAGACTCGAGCTCAGCAGTGGGCTGAATATGGGTTGATGACGAGACACAACTGAAAAGTTTGAGGTGCATGCCCCTGACCGAATTCAAACCAACGCCCTTCGAATCGAAGGCAGAGGTCATATCCACTGGACTATCACGGCTCTTCCTTCTATCACGTCTCTTATATTTATATATTATAAACAGTTAACCTATGAATAGTAGGCTAAAGCTATACGAAGCCCACTTACCTACCTGTAGAAATGTTGATGATTTTGTTTGCAAGATTTCGATAGGTTTAATTTCGAACAAAAATAACGCTTTAAAAATTAATAAGTATCGATATTTTGATTGATGTGTTTGTTTCATGGCTCTGAATTTGTAACGTGAAATTGATTTTTATCGGATTTAGTTATTGATTTGTATACCATAATAGACTTTAATTTGGTACTAGCAGACGAAGACAATGAATTACTACATCGCAAAAATTACTAACTAGCGAACGTCCTTTTTGAATATAAGATTTTAGAACAAACTGTACAGTTAAAACTGACGTACACACACTACATACGTACAATTTTGGCTGGTGGGCTTTGGTCGTGGCTAGTTACCACCCTACCGGCAAAGACGTACCGCCAAGCGGTTTAGCGTTCCGTTACGATGCCGTGTAGAAACCGAACGGGGTGTGGATTTTCATCCTCCTCCTAACAAGTTAGCCCGCTTCCATCTTAGAATGCATCATCACTTACCATCAGGTATGATTGTAGTCAAGGGCTAACTTGTAAAGAAATAAAAAATAAAATAAAAATAAACTGAACAAATGTTCAGGTAAAACTGTTAGTCTGTAGCACGGATTAGACCTACTGAAGATGTTGACGGGATATACCCCAACTTGTACAGCTGATCATTGTATCGTGAACTCGTCTAATGTCAGCCATTGACGATCAAGTAATCTCACATGCGACCAACACAACACACGATCAGTTTTATCTGCAGGTATGTGATATTACCTACTTGATCGTCAGTGGCTGACATAAGAAATCCCGTAAAAAAGTGTAACAATAAGTCTGAGTGAGGCATACTACGTGCTCTGCTAATAAATTGATTTGGGATTGTATTGAACTAAGACTAAACAATTGTCAACTGTTCGCAAAATAAGGCTTTAGGTGTTCATTTATTATTGTTTCTATTCGCAAAATAAGGCTACAGTTATTTAATTTTTATATTCGCTCGTTCACTGTTAAGGTTAAGTTCAAGGCTATTAAAGCATCACAACATTTAGAACTACCCAGTAGGGGCATCATATTGTGTCGATGTATAAAATAATGCACACCATACTGGTAAGCATTGTTCAGATACAAAATTGAATTTTGAAATAGCAAATTGAAAATGAAAAATGAAATTTATGATGACATAAAAAAAGAAAAAAAAGAAGAAAAGAAGTATATTTATATCCTCATAAATTAATTTTTTTTTAAATGGGATTAGTCAATATAAATTGTATTGATCTGAGATAGTAATCTAGGACTTTTGCCAAGCAGAAGCAACAATAGACTAGTTGACACTTTTTTTAAAAGGGTTAAATTGTTCATTAGCCTTCTACTAGATTGAAAAAAAATTATTATTTTTTTTTGTCTACATTTTAACTAGTTCATGACGCCATGTTAACACTAAACTTTAATCAAAATTGACAAAATTATTAGATAATAATTAGTTTGAAGTTTATTGCTGTTTATTGACAACAAAAACATCGTGAGGAAACCTGCATACCAGAGAATTTCCTTAATTCTCTGCGTGTGTGAAGTCTGTCAATCGGCATTGGGCTAGTGTGGTGGACTATAACTAACTATATAGGTTATAGGCCTAATCTTTCTCATTCTGAGAGGAGACTCGAGCTCAGCAATGAGCCGAATATGGGTTGATAATGATGATGAATGATTCCCACAGCAACGGGAACTACGCGGGTGAAATAGCGGGGCGTTGGTTAGTCTTATGCTCTAGGATATTTAGAAATTAAACAATTCAGTGACTCAATTCTTAATAGTAACAAAAAAGTTTATTCTTCCGGAGTGGGAAGGTCACGGTCGGAGACGTAAAAAACAACGTTTTGATACAGATCGTACACCACTGCACCGGGGCCTTAGCCGTGTGGCGATTCACATTCTACAAAAGCTAACGCTTCGAAAACTAAAATATGTATGGGGATGACATTTGCTATGGACAGGTCACGTGATCAAGTTGTCGATCGGATCTGTCATTCCCGTACATTTTGTAAGTTTTCCAAGCGTTAACGTTTGTAGAAAGAGAATCGATATGCCACATGGCTACAGGCCCAGCCCCAGTAGTTAAGTGGCACGACAATTCTCTTTCTACGATTGCAAACGCTTCGTAAACTAGAAACATGTATGGGAATGACAGATCTTGATCACGTGACCTGTCGATAGCAAATGACATTCCTATACGTTTTTCTAGTTGTCGAAGCGTTCAACGAATCTTTTTTCATTCGTTGTTACAACAACAACAACAACAACAATTACGTAAATTAATATAATAATCAATAATTACCAATAAAAAATACTCCATCTTATTTCTTTAGTTTTTAAAATATTTAAAAACACAAGACGCCATATTAAAAACTACTGATGCTACGCTTCGTGTCGTACTGACTCGGGAATGTATTCGTTTATGAATTTTGTATTTGTAGCGGCTACGACACCGCGTTCTGTGCGCTCTATCCGCCAGTTATTCTTTAATCTGTGGATAAACTGTTGAAATTGTTTCCAGATGAAAGTGTTCATGGACATGAAGCCGGGCGGCTCTCTGTGCACCGTGCTCGCCACCATGTTCCGCTTCAAGTCGGAGCAGCGGTGGCGCAAGTTCGACTTCCAGGTCGGTAAGGTATGCACCGCACGCTGCCTCGCTCACCGCCCCCGCGCCTCGCCCCGGCCCCCGGCCCCCGCGCCATAACAATGCATCGTCGGCGACACGCGTGCTGTTGTACCATACGAGAATCTACTGTGATCCTTATGTATCCCATCAACAAACACTTAGGGTTCATTTACACGAGCAGCACATTGCCAACGGCAGCTGGCAACTGCTGACACACGACAACTGCAGTCGGCGACGTCTCTGCGGCAGTCGACTGCAGTAATCGGTAGCAGTTGCAGTTGTCGGTAGACGAGGTCCGAGTCTTATAGGAGACGCCCTTAGAGAGTAGCCGAGGTCCGAGTCTCATAGGAAACGCCCTTAGAGAGTCTTTTCGCCCATCTACTCTGCTTCTACCGTACCCAGTGCCAAGCCGTGATAGCCTAGTGGATATGGCCTATGCCTTCCTTCCGGTGGGTGTGTGTTCGAATCCGATCCGGGGCACCTCCAACTTTTCAGTTGTTTGCATTTTAAGAATATAGATATCACGTGTCACAAACGGTGAAGGAAAATCATCGTGAGGAAAGCTACATATCAGAGAATTGTCTTAATTCTTATTTTTTCTTTGCAAAAGCTTTATTCAGAATTCATTCTGTAAATTATCCTTTTACCTTATGTAAATAAACAGCTCATTTAAGTAGGGAGACAAATATCTTTAGCAATCCATGGATTCACCGTGCAGGTGCCGGGTCCATCGCGTGGCAGAGAGAATAACTCCGAGCAACGTCCAGGACTTGTGACCAATGGATGTAGGGTTAAAGAATTCCTTGACAATCGATTAACACTCCCCTCTTCTGCTCGTGTTGTTCTTCCTGCCTAGCCAAAAATTTGGTAAGATCCTATTAGAACAGCTTTGGATACCCGTTCTAATATAGTACTAGCTGCACTTCTAGAGAGGCCAAGGTCTTTAGGCAAGTTATAGAGAGATTTTGCTGGTAATCCTTTGGCACGTATTTCTACAGCGTACAGACTAACTACATAGCCATTTTTTTAGTTAGTTAATTTGTTAGGTCATAATATTTATTCTCTTTAAAAATGATATTTTCCCGGATTTTAATTATTATTAGACAAGATACTAGTATGTATTGCAGCACGCGTGTCACCGCCAGTCCAATCGCACGGCATTGTGGGTATGATATGACACTACATTAACAACATTTTTTTCAAAATTTTATACACGACATCATTTTATTAAAACACATATATATGAATTCAAAGAAAACGTAAAATTCTGGACAAAAAAGTACCTACACAACCTTCGTCTCTGGAGCACTTAGATAAGGAAATTTCCAGTTTTTTTTGTATACAGGGTGCTCGGGAGTGTTTCCCTTAACTTCAAGATGTTGACAAGTCTTCACTTATAGGAGCAGAACTGCATAACTAATATTTTTTTTAACTTAAAAAACTTTATGTTTTAATACAAAGCAATTTATATATTTCCGAATATCCATGTAAAACACGCATTTATATATACTTAGTATGTAGTATGGTAGGACTGATGATTTCAGAGAGATATTGCAACAGGCACTCCGCACTTCACTAGTAAGCAACTTTGTGATATTTATGGCACACAATGAATAAATTTGGCTAGGTCATAATTTAAGATCTATTTACAAAAGAAATATTTTTTACTCCGAAAATATTCAGTTTAGAACACATGTTCCTTTGACATTTTTAATTAATTTTCCTTAAAAAATATAAACCCTAAAGTTATGGGAAATACTCCCGAGCACCCTGTATAATATGTAATATTGGTCTATCTTAAAGTCATTATAATTAAATTTTAATGTCTGTCAAATTTTTTCTAAAGTATTTTATAAAAACTATTTTACTCAAGCTAAAAAAAATCTTCTACAATCTAAAGGCGAACTTACATTTGTCTGACGTGGCGTGTCGTGACGCATCAGAAAAGAATCGGTATTATACATTTTGTATGGCAACGTTCGAATCCGGTCCGGGGCATGCACCTCCAACTTTTCAGTTGTGTGCATTTTAAGAAATTAAATATCACGCGTCTCAATCGGTGAAGGTAAACATCGTGAGGAAACCTGCATACCAGAGAATTATCTTAATTCTCTGCGTGTGTGAAGTCTGCCAATCCGCATTGGGCCAGCGTGATGGACTATTGGCCTAACCCCTCTCATTCTGAGAGGAGACTCGAGCTCAGCAGTGAGCCGAATTGGGTTGATTTGGGTTGATGACGATGGCAACGTTTACACTTATGTGTTGTGACATGTCGTGATGGCTTCTGATGTGTCGTGACGTCACGTCCCGTCAGACAAATGTAAACCCGCCTTTATTCTTATAAATGTGTTCCGATATAATATGTGTTTCTAATTTCTCTCCACTATTTTGTATTTTACACACACACTTGTACATAACCTGAACATTAAACTCATTTCACATTCCCATTTCATGCGAAGGTCCATTCTCAAGGTTTAAAGGTTTACAAGTGTGCTATTGAAAGAAAATTGTTACATTATATCAAAGTCCTATATGTTATACTTGTGTGTGTTAACATATCGTTTTGTTTTGTCACTAATTTTGTAAATTGGGATTGTGACTCACACTGTTGCATGCGATTTTCTGTATTTTTTTTTATTTTAACTTAATACAAAAACAACTAATTATGGTACTGTGAAATGAAAATTGAACATTGATAAAGCAAAGTCTTTTCATAATAGGGATGATGACAGTTTTTTAAATTGTATATAAATTAAGAGTATACTAATAGTAAAGCAATTTTGTAAAAGGAACAGGGTATCTGCGATCATTACTTTCGGAGCTACAGGGATTTAAAGGGTCAGATTTGCGGCGCTGCCGCGGATCCCTGAAAAACGCCCCATACAAAATGGCTCGAAAAAATGACGTCATAGGCAATGTAATGATCGTTAGATTTGTATGCGCGTTCAAACAAAATTACTAATATCTTTGTTATTTGTGCGTTTATATATAGTTCATATATTAAAAAATGTCACATTTAATGCAAGGAAGCTGTATGAATTTCCATCTAATTACGATAAAAAATTTTTAGTAGTTTTTGAAATTTTATAATCTCATTTATTTTGCAAATATCCAGACAATCTTTGCTTTTTATGTATAAATTAGTTAACATTGACCTTATTTACCCGAATGTATCATAAAAATCAATATATTCAAACCTAGTCATCATCCCCATTAACTTTCCCATTTTATTTATAACAACACAAATAAGTATCCCAAGTTTCATATTAGTTTAAAATTGTTACTTTTTAAGTTAAATAATTGTTTTATTATTAACTAGCGGACGCCCGCGACATCGTCCGCGTGGAGGTCAATGTGAACTTTCAACCCCTATTTCACCTCTTTAGGGGTTAAATTTTAAAAATTCGTATTTTTTTATGATTTATGAACAAACTTTTGAAACTGTAACTCTAAAAATGAAGGACTTTATGTACACCCCTATTTCACCTCCTTTTATTTTTATTTTTGGGGTCAAAAAATACCCTATATTTTGCTCCAAGGTCCCATTCACCATTATATCAAAATTCATCTTGATCGGTTCAACCGTTTAGCCGTGAAAAGGTAACAGACAGACAGACAGACTTACTTTCGCATTTATAATATCTGTATAGATTTATGAAATAAATAGTCAAATACAATGAAAAACGTAATCATAATATACGTACCCAAGTATTTCTTAAAAACATAATTATCGTCTTAATATTATGTACTATCACTTTTATAAGTTAGGGTTTATTTACACGAGCAGCAACTGCTACCGACGACTGCAGTCGATTGCAGCAGTAGTTGTCTGCCGTCGACTGCCGTCGAATGCAGTCATCGGTAGCAGTTGCCAGCTGCCGTTGGCAACGTGTGGTTTGTGTAAATGAACCCTTACACAGATGTTTTTATACAGCTCCAGAATAGTGTAAATGCATTTCAGTCAATCAAATGTTCTTGTTCTTAAAATATGTAAATAATATCGATCTAAATTCCTTTATCACATCAGCTGATGGATGACCAATACTGGATATACTTTGAAGATACTTCCAAACAACGGTCCTAAGAATCCTGCGACCCTGCGACACGTTGAATAATTGACGGCCTCCGTGGCGCAGTGGATTTACAAGACAGAGGTCCTGGGTTCGATCCCCGGCTGTCTTAATTCGTCCAGGTCTTGCTTATGGGAGAATATGCATATGAATTTGGCCGATTAGTTTATAAAAGTGATAGTACTATTTTCTTAATGTATGTTAGGTATTGTATTGTATATGAAAAATGTTCACAAGGTAACCAAATAACAATTACCTTAATACATTTTTACCATCATTTCGCATATTGTTTTACTAACACTGTAATCTCTCTTTCCCTTCCCCCTATCCCCCATTTACAGAATCCGTCGCGCAAGGACCTGAACGTGCAAATGATGATGGACATTGAATCGTCTCTACTGAGCGCAGAGATTATACGATCACCCTGTATATTCATACGGTCGGATGTGGACAAAGCCACTGCGAACAAAGTCAAGGACATCATTGTTAACCACCAAGGGGAAATATGTGGTAAGCATTCACTAGCTACCTATTGCTCATTTTGAAGTCGGTGCCAAGCCCGTGTGGTGTTGATTTTAGTCGTTACTGAAAAAACCACATGAAAGAAAAAAAGATCGTCTGAGAAACAAAACTCTTTAGAATAAGAATTAATAGATCACAGGCTTGGCAAAGGTCTCTTCGAACCGTTTCCATTCTGATCTGTCATGAGTATGTGTTGTGGCATGACATTGATGACTTCTGATGTGTCGCATCAGATGCTCTTGTCCTGGTGCGTCAGAACACAACATATTAATGTAAACACTTGCCATCACGTCATGATACACCACGTGGCTACACGTCAGCCAAAAATAGATCCCCTTTTAAACATTTTTATTTTTTTTAGCAGAATCAGAAGTGGATTACAAAAAAAAGAAAACCAATGTCGAATTATGTATATTAGTCAATATAAACCTTTGTTCGACATTGTCACAATATTAGTCAGGACAACCTAATTAACAAATCAAACTGTAACCAAAATAAGATCCTAGAATGGCAGATGATGACCTTGAGTGGAGTCACCCACTTGTGAACGTTGTGTCTAGGGTTAATGGCGCCTTTGACAGTTAACTAACGCTCCCCGTTTCCGATCAAGTCACTCTCCCCGCCTATACCAAGTAACCCATAAAGAATTACACAACAAGGAATGTGGACGGCTCGACGCATACTGAAGCCCACCGTACGCCGAGCGCTTTATATCGCAAGTCGTTCCCGCCAACCGATCGTTACCACTCTCTAACTCCCCACTATTTATGGAAACAAGTCGTGCCACCTGACGTCATATCCGTCTCAGACTACTATTTCCCACATTATCGTTTCCAGAAGAAGAAGAAGAGGCGACGCACATAATCTACCCGGCGGTGGATCCGCTGGAGGAGGAGTACGCGCGGCCGGTGTTCAGGCGCGGCGGCAGCGTGCTGGTGCACTGGTACTACTTCCCCGACAGCCACGACACGTGGGCGCAGGCCGACTTGCCGGTATTACTGATTTATATGTAGAGAAATATTGGTGGAAACTCGCAAGTTTCCACCAATATTTCTCTGTACTTTAAAATGAAAAGAGTAAGCCGAGGACATCTGCTAGTAATGTAATAATAATATTAATAATAGCCTTTCATTCAGATAATTTCTTCATCAGAGAGCTGTGATAGCCCAGTGGATATGACCTCTGCCTCCGATTCCGGAGGGTGTGGGTTCGAATCCGGTCCGGGGCATGCACCTCCAACTTTTCAGTTGTGTGCATTTTAAGAAATTAAATATCACGTGTCTCAATCGGTGAAGGAAAACATCGTGAGGAAACATGCATACCAGAGACTTATCTTAATTCTCTGCGTGTGTGAAGTCTGCCAATCCGCATTGGGCCACCGTGGTGGACTATTGGCCTAACCCCTCTCATTCTGAGAGGAGACTCGAGCTCAGCAGTGAGCCGAATATGGGTTGATGACGACGAAATTCAGATAATTAATTTTTTTACAAACTAAAATCATAAACGAGAGATGTATGAGTGTAGTAGCTGTATTTTTTTTTTTTTGGAAATCTGTTTGCCAACCGGCAAAGGCCTCTTCCAACCTCTTCCATTTCTGGTCTATCTTCAGCCACTCTATTCCACGTCACGCCTGCTACTTGTCTGATGTCGTCGTCCCATCTTTTTTGTGGTCTACCTCTTCTTCTTTTTCCTTCTCTGGGGTACCATTGTGTCACAAATTTGACACAATGGTACCCCAGAGAAGGAAACTACTACTGATTTATTTAAAGAGAAAGTTTGGTGGAAACATGGAATCTGTACTTTAAAATGCAAAGAGTAAGCAGAGGACATCTACTAGTAATTAGGCTAATAAACTTGCTTGGTTTTTTATTACCATAGCTCAAATCAACCGGTTTAACTAAAGGTTAGCTTGGTGACGTCATTCCAATATGACCGATTTCCAAACATGGTTGGCTAATTATTGTTATGCACCCATTACTACTACGGGAATTTGCGATTAAAGACATGAGATGAAAAGGAAGATGCGATGAATGATAAATGAAATTATGTCACAGTTAATTCAAAATGGTGGAACAAAATTAATTTACCACCTTGTTACCTTGTAAAACAAATCAAAGAATTAAATGAGAATACGAAATCATTCAAAAATAATTTGATTTCATAACATTAAAATAATATTTTTTTTTTTTATTAGATCGATGTACCGGAGACCGTGAGCTGGGAGTGCAATCGCGGGGATCCGTGGCGAGTGTCGGCCACGTGGGCGCTCGACCTGCCGCAGTACAACGAGTGGATGAACGAAGAGGACTATGAGGTCGACGCCAACGGCAAGAAGAAGGTGCGTGTATTGTTCACTAGAGCGATGTACCGGAGAGCGTGAGTGCGACCGCTCGACCTGCCGCGGTTCAACGAGTGGATGAACGAGAACTATCGACGTCGACCTCAAAAACAGCTAAAGTAAAAAAATATCGACCAAATTCTGTATTCGCACACTACAAAATAAATGGATATAAATATATGTTTAGCCGTGATAGCCCAGTGGATATGACCGATTCCGGCTCGAATCCGGTCCGGGGAATGCACCTCCAACTCTTCAATTGTGAGCATTTCAAGAAATTTCCAAAAGGTGAAGGAAAAACATCTTGAGGAAACCTGCATACCAGAGACTTTTATTAATTTTCTGCGTGTGTCAAGTCTGCCAATCCGCATTGGGCCAGCGTGGTGGACTATTGGCCTAACCCCTCTCACTCTGAGAGGAGACTCGAGCTCAGCAGTGAGCCAAATATGGGTTGATAATGATGATGATATGTTCCAGGTACATAAACTTCGTCTGTCCGTCGACGATCTCATACCAGGCGCAGAGCCCTCGAGCAAGGGTAAAAAAGGCAAGAGGAAGCGTTCGCCCTCGCCACCGCCCCAGAAACATGGGAAAAGAAAAAGGTATTTGGTAGTTTAGTCAAAAAAATCTATACTAATATTATAAAGCGGAAGAGTTTGTTTGTTTGATTGAACGCGCTAATCTCAGGAACTACTGGTCCGATTTGAAAAATTATTTTAGTGTTAGATAGCCCATTTATCGAGGAAGGCTACAGGCTATATATTATCCATGTATTCCTACGGGAACGGGAACCACGCGGGTGAAACCGCGCGGCATCAGCTAGTATCGCATATACGCGTCAGTACATAAAGATTTATGCAAAATAAATCTTTACTTCTATACTAATGTTAAATGTATAAAGAGGTAAAGTTGAAAGCCACGTTATTTGTGAGCGTCCTAAGTTATATTTTATCCTCGTATTCACACGGGAAAACATGGAAACTACGCTTAAGTAGTAATTTACATTCATTCGCATATTCATTCGCATGAAAATCTACAATATCAGTTATTTCGGTCTAAATATAAAAAAAAAACATGTACATCGAAATGATGAACCTGATGATCCTTTTGAGTTGGTTAATCTTTAATATCTATAAAAAATTACATAGTGTTCGTTCGTTCGGTATCAACCCATATTCGGCTCACTGCAGAGCTCGAGTCTACTCGGGTTAGGCTAATAGTCCATCACGCTGGCCCAATGGGGGGATTGGCAGACTTCACACACCCAGAGAATTAAGAAAATTCTCAGATAAGCAGGTTTCCTCGTGATGTTCTTCCTTCAACGTTTGAGACACATGATATTTTAATTTCTTAAAATGCACACAACTGAAAAGTTGGAGGTGCATGCCCCGGGCCGGATTCGAACCCACACCCTCCGGAATCCGAGGCAGAGGTCACATCTACTGGGCTATCACGGCTCGTAAATGTAGTCTGTCTATATTATGTTCAGTCGTCTGACCAAGCGGCGCGACCTCGACGACGACGAGGAAGACAACGCGTCGCGAGACAACACGGACGTCGCGCCCGCGCCCGAGCCGGAGCGGCCCGCTGAAGGTGTGTATATATTGTGTGTTCTATGTATTCACTCGTCTGCAGGCCACCGCAAGCCGCTTCCAGCAAGAACCAATTCCTTTTTTTGAAGTCAGTTAAAAATTTTTAAAACTATACAACAACATTGTATTATAACGTCCCAATACAGGGCCAGGCCTCATTGTTCATGAGGGTATATGCAGGTTGGCGGGCTTCGTGTGGGAGAGAGTCGAGCATTGGGGGTGCACAGAGGAGAGAAGCGGGCGCCAACAATTTCCCAACTCGGTGCTCAGAATTCAACTGAAATCTCTTAAAATAAAATAAAAAAACTCACAAACTGACCCAGGACCGACTAAGAATGAGAGAAGTCAGGCCAATAGTCCACCACGCTGGCCCAATGCGGATTAGCAGACTTCACACACGCAGCAAATTCGGAAAATTATCTGGTATATGGTATAGGTTTCCTCACGACGTTTTCCTTCACCGTTTGACACACGTGATATTTAATTTCTTAAAATGCACACAACTGAAAAGTTGAAAATCTGGATTCGAACCCACCCACCCACTCCGGAATCGGAGGCAGAGGTCATATCCACTGAGCTATCACAGCTCGATATAGTACACATCATTTGCAAAAGGTTTAAAAAGGTGTTGTTATAGTGCCAGCTCCGCCTGCCGCCACCACGAGCGCGGCGCCGCCCGCTGCGAGCGTCGAGCCGCCGCCCGCGCCCGCACCCGAGGCGCCCGCCACGCCCGCACCCGCCATGGACGCGCACGACGACTCGCAGGGCAAGCACAGCGACTCCAACACGCAGGTATACATTATGGGTTACTTGGGATAGGCGGGGAGAGTGACTTCAGTGGAAAAGGGGAGTTTTGGCTAATTGTCAAGGGCTTAACCCTACACACAGCGTTCACAAGTGCGTGACTCCACTCAAGGTCATTCTCTGCCATTCTAGGGTCTTATTTTGGTTACGGTTTTTTTGTTAAGTTGTCCTGACAAATGTTGTAAATTTGTTTGTTTCTCTTATTTTTCTAATCCGCTTCTGAGTCTTCTAAAAATACACTATTCAATATTCAAAGATGCGTCACACTAGCTGCGTCAGTGTACATCGCTGTCGACAGATTCCTACGACGCTACAGCAAACATTGGAATGTGGCGGTTCAATGCGGTTGTTAAGATGTGCCGCATTCCTTTTCATTTCAAACATTTCAAAAATCAATATCTACTCTAATATTATAAAGCTGAAGAGTTAGTTTGTTTGTTTGTTCGCTTGAACGCGCTAATCTCTAAAACTACTGGTCCAATTTGAAAAGTTCTTTCAGTGTTCGATAGCCCATTTATCAAGGAAGGCTATAGACTAAATATTATCCCTGTATTACTACGGAAACGGGAATCACGCGGGTGAAACCGCGCGGCGTCTGCTAGTTGTGTAATAAATGACGAAATTTTTATATAACAAACATAATAAAAAAAAAAAATACGTGTAGTATTGAAAATCACCTTTTTTAAGTCGATTATAATTGTTTTTTGGTTGGTTTTGGTTTGCAAAAACGGCACAATGACTTGACGTGACATTTTTTTTTTTTTTTATTCTTTACAAGTTAGCCCTTGACTACAATCTCACCTGATGGTAAGTGATGATGCAGTCTAAGATGGAAGCGGGCTAACTTGTTAGGAGGAGGATGAAAATCCACACCCCTTTCGGTTTCTACACGGCATCGTACCGGAACGCTAAATCGCTTGGCGGTACGTCTTTGCCGGTAGGGTGGTAACTAGCCACGGCCGAAGCCTCCCACCAGCCAGACCTGGACAAATTAAGAAAATCTCAATCTGCCCAGCCGGGGATCGAACCCAGGACCTCCGTCTTGTATATCCACCGCGCATACCATTGCGCTACGGAGGCCGTCGAAAAGATACCATACCGGACGTCGACATATATCAAAAGTAGCTTCTGCTCATCCTCATGTAATTGTGCCTACTTGAATTATGGTTCGTTGTCGTAAGAACAGCCTGTAGAGTTAACTCCATGATGTAACTTCACGTTCATCACGTTCAGTACTCGGACAATTACTTATTATTTATTATTAATTGTACTCGTATCGCACTCGAATTCACCACCAAAATTGACTGTCAGTTTTGCAGGGGGACGAGATAAACTCACACATCGAACATATTTAACACCAATAAATATATCCTGTGTCCTTACACTACACACAACTATAAATTTTAAATCGTAATACACACGTGTAATTTTAATACAATGAAACAAACATGTATAAACGCGTTTGATCATGACCATATATTTTTACAGAAGGGTAACCTTTAGCGAGGCAGGTTCTTTAGAAGGTAATTGGTCTGAGGTTCATTAGGCCTATGATGCGTCAACGACATGGAAGTCGGTTAATTATTGTCGACTATTAGCAAAAGATAGAGCGATATTTTCGATCCACCGCTAAACTTTACATATCTCGTTCTCGTGGCTACAAGTGTCGGGGAAGGGAGGGGTGGGGGGGTTGATTTCTTTAATATATGTATAGTAATTGAAATATATCGTTTAGGAGATGCTCATCAAGGAGGAGCTAGAAGACAACGTGACCGACCAGACGCATCACATCGTGGTGCCGTCGTACTCGGCGTGGTTCGATTACAACTCCATACACACCATCGAGAAGCGCGCGCTGCCCGAGTTCTTCAACAACAAGAACAAGTCCAAGACGCCCGAGATCTATCTCGCTTACAGGTTACAACACAAACCATACATCATTTAGCTTAACACGTTCGTTCCAGACGAGGTCAATTGACCTCGTTCCGTTTCGTTCCGCACCACAGAAACTTTTAGTACGAGGTCAAAACACCTCGTTCCGCACCAGGGGAAAGTACAGATAAATCAGTGCCGCAGCGAACGTGTTAGAGATGTACTAAAGCCGCCCATCGCCACGCGACTGAAGTAAAACTTCTTTCAATAAAACAACATATTAAAGTGAAACTTAAAAAATAATAGCGGATAGTTAACGCCATCTCTCGTGTCGGACTTGCTTTACTTCACAAGCTCTTACTATTATATTATATACTAGCGGACGCCCGCGACTTCGTCCGTGTGGAAATCAATGTAAACTTTCACCATTTTAGGGGTTGATTTTTAAAATTTTTAAATCACATATTTCGTATTTTTTTAACCGACTTCAAAAAAAGTAGGAGGTTTTCAATTCGATGCCGAGGTTTTCAATTCGATGCCGTCACTATAAAAATTCCTTACGAACGGAGCGTTTGACAAAAATATTAGTTGACAATTACTTTGACGTTTACCACATCAGGTAACATTGTGACGTCACAAAATGGACGACAGCGTTTTTGAGAATTTGAAAAATACTCGATTTTTAAATTAAATAAAATTTTATTATAAATCCTTAACTTTTATTAATATCGATATATTTCGGACCCTTATTCCATGTACTATGCGAAATTAATATTTTTTATATTAAATTTGATATGAGTCAGCAACCCTATCGTACACAATTTGTTTTCTGTGCCAAATAAATAAAATCATATCGTATAATCATATATGTACTTTGCCAGAAAAGTAACGTGTAGTGAGGCAGGTCCTTATGTAAATAATCTGAGGCCCATAATTTATACTGTTAATGTTGGCATGTTACATGCTGGGGTTCGAGGATTTGGCATAAATGAATTGTGAACCTTGTGAATCTAGCAGTAAGGTTCATTGTACAAGTACCTATTTGCTCGTTTACATTTAAACTCGAAGTATTTACCTACAAAACTATGCCACGCGATTGTAAACCTTAACTACCTACTAATACGGTCCTTTGTTTGCAGAAACTTCATGATCGACACATACCGTCTGAACCCCACCGAGTACTTGACTAGTACCGCCAGCCGGCGGAACCTGGCGGGCGACGTGTGCGCCATCATGCGGGTGCACGGCTTCCTTGAGCAGTGGGGATTGATTAACTACCAGGTAACGTATATACAGGGTGTACCCTCAGCGCCAACAAAAGCGTGTAATGATGATATACAGGATGTCCCGTAATTAATGAATCAAACCCAAATGGTATATACACCACCTCATTATCTAAAACTAATTTGAATAGTTTTCCAAAAATCCCTAGGATGACCAAGTTATATTTTTTTTGCATTTTTACAATTTTTCTATCTTGAATCAGTTTTTTCAATGCTGTAGCTGCTGTAAGATTTTAAAGTTCTGATTTTTGATAACATTGCGGATTAAATTATTAATGCATTATAATACTATTTTAAAAAATAACCTAATTATCTAAAACTAATTTGAATAGTTTTCCAAAAATCCCTAGGATGACAAATTTACATTTTTTTCGGATTTTTCCAATTTTTCTATCTTGAATCAGTTTTTTCAATGCTGTTAGTTTCTGTTATTAAGATTTTAAAGTTCTGATTTTTGTTTAAACGGATTAAATTACCAATACAATACTATTTTTAAAAATAATGTTTTATTTGTTTTGTAAAAGAACCCCTAGGGTGTATTGACCATTTCCGTTTTATCCATTAATTACGGGACACCCTGTATATCATAATTAGACGCTTCTGTTGGCGCTTGTCAAAGCTTGCCAAGCATGTAAAACGTAGCATAACAAAGGAGAATGGCGAGATTGCATGTATTTTGGGACTAGCAGATAGAAGTAGCATACACAATGGAAACACATTAATAGTTGTTTATCGTGACTAAACTAAGAAAAAAGCAAATGAAAAGCAGTCTTGAAAAGCAAGGAGAAAAAAGATATACCTTAAAATTAGTAAGTCCCCTATCTATACTAATCTACACTAATATTATAAAGCTGAAGAGTTTGTTTGTTTGATTGAACGCGATAATCTCAGAAACTACAGGTCCGATTTGAAAAATTCTTTCAGTGTTATAGATAGCCCATTTATCGAAGAAGGCTATATGCTATATATTATCCCGATATTCCCACGGGAACGGGAACCACGCGGATGAAACCGCGCGACGTCAGCTAGTCTATACATGTAAAAAAGTAAAAAAACACCGCCACCTTCATACTACTGCGTGATTGCTTCATAAATACGACAAGGCGTTTCGATCGTATACAACTATTTTTATTACTGATTTTCTTTTGATTCCCGTTCTACAAAATCTCAATATTTTTTTTACAAGCATCTTATAAGATAATAGTTTTATTTAATACGAGTGTATGAGTGTACGATACTTCAGAGTGTGACTCCCACTTTCGCCATCCGCCTTTGTTATAATACTTTTTTTTTTTTTTTTTCTGATTGTGTAAGTGCCGTAGGCTCCTTATGGGACCTCAGCGGCGTCACCGGGGGGTTTGGGCGAGCGCAGAAGCATCGCCTGATGGGGCCCGAAGGCAGAAGAAAGTAGTGGGCGGAACGACTCTCTAAGGGCGTCTCCTCTGAGACTCGGGCCTCGACTTAGAGGGCCGTTCGGGTTATAATACTGCGTCACACTAGCTGCGTCAGTGTTCATCGCTGTCGACAGATTCCTACGACGCTACAGCAAATACTGGAATAAATGTTTGTTTGTGGTGTGTAGTGTTACGCCACATAGTTGTTATTTTCAGGACATTTTTAATAAAAACTAGTTGTCTCATGCGGTTTCGCTCCCATTGAATTATTACAATGAGAATAGCGGAATAAAATAGGGGCATAGCTACCGACGTATCAGCCGTATCAATAATATGGAGCCCTCAGACTGCAAGGGCCCCTTACACACGTAAGGGGCCCTAGCAGTCTGTCAGAAAGCAAAAATTAGCAAAATGTAATCCACTCTCCTTTGATTTGATGAACCTATGAATTCCCGTTTTTTCATAGGTTCTTTAAACATCTTTCTTTTTACACGCAAATCGCGCATCGCATTTGGATAGAATCGATATATAGTACTAGCGGACCCGGTCAACCTTCGCTTTGATTTATGTGCACTACTTCCCTATAGCTACCCTACTCCTACCCTAACCCTACTCCTAGCCTACCTTTTAGTTTTGGTTTAGGGGTTTGAGAAACAGATGTTGGCCGATTCTCAGACCTACTGAATATGCATATAAAATTTCATAAGAATCGGTCAAGCCATTTCAGAGGAGTTGTGACTTGAGAATTTTATGTATTAGATATGGAATATACACTTTTAGTATGTCACAATCGTGCGATCCTACTAGCTCTCAAGTATTTTTTTTTGTTAAAGAAAAAAATATTTGCTATATCTTTTGTAAATATAACCAATAGTTTGAGATGACTCCAACGACGTACCGCCAAGCGATTTAGCGTTCCGGTACCAGGTCGTGTAGAAACCGAAAGGAGTGTGGATTTCATCCTACTCCTAACAAGTTAGCCCGCTTCCATCTAAGATTCCATCATCACTTACCATTAGGTGAGATAGTAGTCTAGTCAAGGGCTAACTTGTAGAGAATAAAAAAACTAAAAATAGACCAACAGGGCGGGGATCGAACCACCACCTCTCGGTGATGAGTCCGACCGCTCTTACCGTTTATCTATTGAGGTTCAAATAAAATGTTATCTAGTTAATTATTAATCTGTCGGCAGGTGGACACAGAGTCTCGTCCCACAGCGATGGGACCACCGCCAACGTCGCACTTCCACGTACTGTCCGACACGCCGTCGGGCCTGCAACCGTTGCAGGCCAGACCGACGCAACCCAGACCAGGTGAGCATCAAAGTTATCAGCCCTTGTTGTAAACAAGACAGATATATATAGAGAACATTGATAATAGAGTATAGAGTCATCAGCTGCCATCTCCGCTTAGCGCCATCTGTTGAGCAGATGTCGACCTACAGCGATCATCACCACAGAACAGACAAGCAATTACAGAATAAGAAATTCTCTGGTGTGCAGGTTCCTCACGATGTTTTCCTTCACCGTTTGCGATATGAGATATTTAATTTCTTAAAACGCACACAACTGTAAAGTTGGAGGTGCATGCCCTGGACCGGATTCGAACCTACACCCTCCGGAATCGGAGGCAGAGGTCATATCCGCTGGGCTATCACGGCTCTATAACTGTAGTATAGATCCTGTAAATTGTAACGTGGTAATAATATCATGGTTTCAGTCGAAAACTACTTTGTCTTTTGTTTATTATCGTGAATTTCAAGCATTTCACGGCAAACTTTCAAAGGTGAAACGAACTGTCACCCGTACCGTTCTACATGAAATAAACTGATTTGTAACCTGTAAATTGTAACGTGGTAATAATGATGGTTTCAGTGGAGAACGCCGCAGTGCCGAAGGTGGAAGCCGGTCTGCCGAACGGCACGGAGGCGGGCGCGCCGGTCAAGGTGGAGCCGCCCGTCGTCAAGCAAGAACCGCTGCTGGAGCTCGGCACTGCGCCCGGGCTTAAACTGGATCAGGTACTTTTGGTTTAGTCAAGATTATGTCATAATTTAATTAAATTTAATGGTGGTAATAATAGTCGAAAACTTAAAACTAAAGTTACGAGGGTTCCAAACGCGCCTTGGTCCGAGAAGAGCCCACAACAAACTCAGCCAAGGTGTTTTTTTTTTTTAAACTAAGCACACAGTCGTATATTACAGTTTAACGCCAAGCTTTTTTATCATTAATATAACACAACTAACTTATTAACACTATAATAAGCCTTTCCCAAAAGCTTGCGTTTAATAAACACTTTGAACTTTTTGAGAGACATTCCAGTAGCTTCATGTGGTAGTTTATTATAAAAACGTATGCAACTGCCCTTAAAAGAATTACTAATTTTTTGTAACCTAGTATGGTGTGCAATAATTTAAGATCTTTATTTTTCGTTTATATGAGAAATACAAATAACTTACTAAGGTAATTAATTATTCACGTGTGTACATACTAATTAGACTTAAATTCTACAGCCAAAAAATAATTGCTAAAAAATGCGGGTAGTTTTTAAATTACATGTTTGTTACGTAGAATGCTCGACTAGTTTTAATAAAACAAAGATTGGAGCTTACTGGATGTGGCATGTGTTACAATGACATGTTATTCAATAGATAAAATTTTAATTTATTTTTGTAAATAAACATATATTTAGCTTCTTATATATCAGATGGTAATTTATTGTTAATCTGCTGCTACTTTGCAATTTTATTTATGCAAATATGTGTATATTTATCTCAGACTAATTACATAAGGGCCTGCCTTGCTAGACTTTATTCTTCTGTGAAAGGATATGATCAACGATCTAATGCAATGTTTTTTTTGCTAATTTTTTTTTAATGCTTATACTGTTACTCGGCAATCTGTCATTCGACGTTGTGCCGTTCGTCTGTTGGTTAGAGGTAAGAAAGTAAGTCCATTCTTCATTCGTCATTCCAAGAGACTTACCATCAGGCGAGATTGTAGTCAAGGGCTAACTTGTAAAGAATAAAAAAAAACCCTTTACGGCGTCAGTACTAGCTGCCTCAGTGTACATCGCTGCTCGCAGATTCCAACGACGCAATAGTAAACACTGGAGTATAATATCAAATGTGGTGCTTAGTTGCATCGCATTAGTGAGTTCATGTTCCTAACATATTTGGTAATGCCATTTGTAATTATGTATGTATAATTTATTATTTGCTTATATATTTGTCTTGCGGTGAACTTTCAAACTACCTAGTCCATATGATTTTATTTAATATCCAGTATATTAAACAAAATCATATGGACTAGTAGTAGTAGTCCCTAAAATTCATTATTCTAAAGTTCATTAAATAAACAAGCATTTGATTTATTACAGATCTGTCAGTAAGTGTAGTTTAAAAAAAAACAGTTTTTTCTTAACACCAAGTCAATACAAATGACTGCATTAGTAAATCATGGCAAGTAGCAGATATTATAATACATTTTTGAAGAAAAAAAATGGAATGTGATTTTTTTTCTTGTATTGAAAATTCAACACCTCCCATACATTTTTACCGGCAACTTTGTAAATACAAAGTGTAGACACAAGTTGTATACCAATTTACAAACCTCTATAAGTGTACAAGTTTTTAAATTGATGCTACACTTCAGCTCCATAGATATTTATTACAGGACATTTTTTTTAAATCGGGTCATCTTATTCAAAGAAATAAAAATCGGTTGAAAAGTGTGCTGCCATCTACATGCACAGTGTAACAGTGTTTGTTATTTGAAACCACCAGTAGATGGCGTTTTTAGAAAACTTTGAAACAATCCCTTTAGTACGCTTCAACAACCTGTCGCGATGCAGTTATGCCTCATAGATGGCGTTTTGTTATTGAAAGAAGTTTTACTTCAGTCACGTGGTCTTTAATGGTGTCTCTAATATAATTTCTCCATCTCGCAGTACCGAGGCGGTGCTCGTGGTCGCGAGTGGACGGAGCAGGAGACGTTACTGCTGCTAGAGGCGCTCGAGCTGCACCGCGACGACTGGAACCGCGTCGCGGCGCACGTCGGTTCGCGCACGCACGACGAGTGCATCCTGCACTTCCTGCGCCTGCCCATCGAGGACCCCTACTTGAACGACACGTCTGCCAGTGAGTGCTCGTTTACTGCTAGAGACGCCGGAGCTGCAACGTCGCGGCGCACGTCGACTCGCGCACGCACGACGAGTGCATCCTGCACTTCCTGCGCCTGCCCATCGAGGACCCCTACTTGAACGACACGTCTGCCAGTGAGTGCTCGTTTACTGCTAGAGACGCCGGAGCTGCAACGTCGCGGCGCACGTCGGCTCGCGCACGCACGACGAGTGCATCCTGCACTTCCTGCGCCTGCCCATCGAGGACCCCTACTTGAACGACACGTCTGCCAGTGAGTACTTGTTTACTGCTAGAGATGCCGGAGCTGCGATCATCATATGCTGTGATCATTAAGTTAGGCACCCACATCTTCACATTGTAAGTATCTGACGCATCTCATGAAACGAATCGTAGTATTGTTTGTATAGAAAGCCATACAAGTGCAGTACGGATAGCACGAATGTTTCCGTCGGCAATGACGATACTGATGTGCTGAAAGCATGGCCAATTTTGCTTTGACAGTTTTAGAATTATTGGTAAAGAAAATTATACCTAAAGGCCTTTAAATATAGTCCAATATTCAATAAAATTCCGAATTCAGAGCAAATTTAACCTTAAGGATTGAGTTTAAGGTTGAATTTGCAAATACGACTACTGGAATTGAGTTCCAAGAAGTTATGTTTGGCACTTAATAGGTGGGGACGTTTTTTGGTCGCTGATTGTACATCCACTTTTTAATAGAAGATCGATGGCTGAAAGGCAACTTTTGCTATGCGTGCCGATGACGAACACTATGCAGGTAGCATAGTGTTCGGTTCGATATTCCATATGAAATACATTACGAAAATTCGAATGAGAATGGCGTGAGACGTTGGCAATCTGATTGCTGGCAGTTGCGTCGGCAAATCTGATCGCTGCTGATACTGCGGACGCGTAGTATAAAAATCGATGTCTGATACGATGCGTCCGATAATGTGGACGCCTACCTTTAACACGTTCGCTGCGGCACTGATTTTTCTGTACTTCCCTCTGGTGCGGTACGAGATTTTTTGACCTCATAATAAAACTTTGTAGTGTGGTACGAGGTTCATCGACCTCGTAATTCTTGAAGACGCTAGGTGTTCGAGGTCAATTGATCCCGTACCGCAGCAAACGTGTTAATACTCTGATTATGTATGTAATCTTACTTTAAGTAGCGAATTAAAAAAATACTGCGTCAGTACTAGCTGCTTCAGTGTACATCGCTGTTCGCAGATTCCAACGACGCAATAGTAAACACTGAAATATAAAATCAAAAGTGGTGTTGCTGATTTTATATCATGTTAGGGTATTTCAGAACATTTATATTTACAAGAGACTGTTTAATACATGTTGAAATTTTCACATAAATTAAATTAAAATAAATTAAGACTGAGAATGGACAGTGGACATATTATTGTCTTTGCCTTCGCTGAGACGGGGTCGTTACCTGACCGGTACTATCACTGGGGAGCCTGATCTCGATCCGAGCCGGCTTGCAACGGTTCTACGGCTGATATCGGATTCCAACGCCACCTCTTCAGATCCATAGCTGTTGCTCTTTCTTCACCCACTCCTTTCTTTCTGAATTTCTGCTACACTAACATTTAATATAAAATTGTCGCAGGCGGAGTGTTGGGTCCGCTGGCGTACCAGCCGATACCGTTCAGCAAGGTGGGCAACCCGGTGATGAGCACTGTCGCCTTCCTCGCCTCCGTAGTGGACCCGAGGATCGCCTCCAAAGCCACCAGGGCTGCGATGGACGAGTTCGCTGCCATTAAGGTAATTCATCATCATCATCATTATCATCATCATCATCATCATCATCATCATCATCATCATCATCATCATCATCATCATCATCATCATCATCATCATCATCATCATCATCATCATCATCACCACCATCATCATCATCATCATCATCATCATCATCATCACCATCACAATCACAATCATCACCATCATCATCATCATCATCATCATCATAATCATCAACATCATCACCATCACAATCACAATCATCACCATCATCATCATCATCATCATCATCATCATCATCAACATCATCACCATCACAATCACAATCATCACCATCATCATCATCATCATCATCATCATCATCACCACCACCATCATCATCATCATCATCATCATCACCATCACAATCACAATCATCACCATCATCATCATCATCATCATCATCAACAACAGCCTGTTAGAAAATAAATTTTATACTAACAGATATGCTATATTAGATGTTACAACTGTAATGATGTCAATATACGTAGATACCATGAATTGTAATTCTTTATTCTTAAAACTAAACTAAAATAAATATTAAAGTTAAATAAATAAATTGATTTAAAAACACCTATATTGACATAATTCATGTGTCAAAAAAAATTCAAAAGATTCTGGTGAATGGAAAACGAATGAATTTATTTTTGTCAAAGAATGTAACCCTAGAGTTATGGGAAATACTCCCGAGTACCCTGTATATATCATTGTGAAAACCGACAAATAAGAACCTGCTGTATATGTTTGTGACGCAGGACGAGGTACCGGCAGCCATGATGGAGGCACACGTGAAGGCGGCGGGCGCGCACGGTCCGGCCGCCGCGCTCGCCGCCACCGGCATCGCCGGCACCGCGCCGCCGCCCGCCGCGCCGGCAGCGCCCGCGGCTCCCACCGGTGTGTTCTCACTTAGTAGTAGTACGAGAGAAATATATACCCTCATCTGTGTTCGTGGGAATGACAAATAAATTATAGAAAATATTCACATTGCATATAGGTTGCTTATACTACAGCCTTTCTTGATGAGTACTGTTTACCAACAAACGATTTAAAAATGAGGATATAAATCACTAGTCATTTCACACCTAATAACAATTATAATTAACTTGTCCTTAAATTAATAAAAATAAATTTGATTAATAAGCTTAAACCAATTAGATATGGTTAATATATTTTTATAACGTTTTGTATACAAACCATACATAATTTAAAATAAATAAGTTATGAAATGACATACGTTTTCTATCTTCATTAATTTATTTGTTGGTAAACAGTATTCATCAAGACAGGCTGTAGTATAGCTATTGTCATACCCAGTCCTAAATAGTCTTTTCAGACTAATTAATAACTAATTGATAATTTGAAAGGGAATGGTAAAATTGGTTAAATTAAAAGACAAACAGCTCTTTTTAAACATTTATTAAGTTTCTTTTCTTCTTTTGAACGATTAATTTAATAAAATAATAAAACTAAACAAGTTATTTATTAAAAAAATATTAATACATTACAATCTTCTTCAATCAAGTTCGCGCTTTTTTAGACCGCTGCAATATATCAATCAGTCCTGGCGCCTTTCAGGCTTAATTCGAAATTTATATATTTTTTAGAAGTCAAAAAAGAAGGCGCTTAATTCGAATATAAAATAATAATAAATACAATCTTTATTAATCAAAAATAGATACAAAAGCCAAGTATTTGATTGCCTGTGGTCTCCACACTAGATCTGTATCGTGAAGACCAGAGTGGAGAATATTATATATTTATTAGAAGTCAAGAAGGCGCTTAATTCGAAATTTATATATTTATTAGAGGTCAAAAAAGAAGGCGGCGACTCGAAACCTGAAGCCATGGAAGTGGACGCCGAAGGTGAAGCCAAGGTCAAAGACGAGCCGTCGGAAGCTGCGCCGGCAGAAGATGTCAAAGAAACGAAAGACGATGCGACGCCGCCACCAGGTTCGTTGGTATTTTTGAGATCTTATTAACACTAACTATTTAGGCTAAACAATGACACTGATTATTATGTTTATGTTAGTACCCGCTAATGATAGTTCTTTTTTTTCTTTTCTTTTTTTGTTTGTTATTTATTCTTTTTTAAATATTGTTTATGTGTTAACCATGTATATAATAATTATGTATGTACCAGTGCACAGTAAAACCAACCTTGGTTTGTGTTAATGGTTAGGCTTAATTTAAATATGTATTTTGTAGAATAATCAATTAAAAAAAAATAGAAAAATGTCGTCCAATGACGGCGGAGTAGTCACATCTCTTTCGTCTCAACCCAATGAAAGATATAGCAGTACTTCAGATTGTGCCGCTATTTGATGATATTTGTCAATTTCTCTTCACGAGACATGTCGATAGTCGCGTGTTAGGTTGACTGGCGTATATTTAACGGACTATAAGACAAAGTTTTTCATGTTTAATGATTAGTAGTAGTAGTAGACTAGAAGGTTTTATTAGTAGTAGACTTTTCGTACCAAAGCTTGTCTGGTGAAGTAGCCCTTGCTTATTTCTGCCACCAAGAATTCACCTCATCATCATCATCATCATCCATCATCATCATCATCATCATCATCATCATCATCATCATCATCATCATCATCATCATCATCATCATCATCATCATCCATCATCATCATCATCATCATCATCATCATCATCACCATCATCATCATCATCATCATCATCCATCATCATCATCGTCGTCGTCGTCGTCGTCGTCGTCGTTCGTTGCACTGGTGATTATTTAATGACGACATGACTTGTGTATATAGAAGCTACGGCAGCAGTGGACGCCAAGCTTCAATCCGCGGCGGCCGCGTCTTTGGCAGCTGCGGCGGTGAAAGCCAAGCACCTGGCCGGCGTCGAGGAGAGGAAGATTAAGTCCCTCGTCGCTCTGCTGGTCGAGACGCAGATGAAGAAACTGGAGATCAAATTACGCCACTTTGAGGAGCTGGAAGCCACGATGGAGAGGGAGAGAGAAGGTCGGTATTTTTTTAAATATTTTTTCGAAAAATATTTGCCATATTTTTAAATTAGCAGACGCCCGTGACATCGTCTGCGTGGAATTTAGTATTTCACAAATCTCGCGGGAGCCATGGATTTTTCCGTGATGAAAAGTTTTGAATTCAAAATTAAAAAAATATTGAATTTGTTATAAAAATGTGATAAATGAAGAACTGCTCGATCAATTTTGTGCAAACTTCACATAAACCATCTACTAAATAGTCTGAACAAAACCTTAAACATTTGGTTTGCATAGCCCGTTCTTGAGTTATAGAATTACAACGAAAAGTGGCATTGATTTTTATAATTATACTAGCGGACGCCCGCGACTTCGTCCGCGTCAAAGTCGATGTAAACTTTCAACTACCCCTACCCTAGCCCCACCCTACCCTATCCATACCCCTATCCTACCCCTACCCCTACCCTACCTTACCTACCTACCTAGTAGAGATAGATGTGTAAAATGTTATATTTTTGCTTGTAACAGGTCTGGAGTATCAGAGACAACAGTTGATACAAGAGCGGCAACAGTTCCACTTGGAGCAACTAAAGGCTGCCGAGTTCCGTGCTAGGAATCACGCCATACAGAGGTAACATTTATTAAAATATCAGATGTCAGAAATAGTAGTCTGAGACGGATATGACGTCGTCCGACACTAGGTGGCGCGACTTGTTTCGTAAAGACTAGGGAGTTAGAGAGGGGTACCGACCTGTTGGCGGGAATGACTTGCAATATAAGGCGTTCGTCGGCCGGTCGGTTTCAGTGTGCTCGTGGCGTGTAATTATTTATGGGTTACTTGGGATAGGCGGGGAGAGTGACTAAAACAGATATATTATACGGGGTGTTAGGGAGTATTTCCCATAACTTCAAGGCGTTGATGATGAGTCCACTTATAGGGGCCAAACTGCATAACTAATATTTTTTTAACTAAAAAAATTTAAACTTTTCATGTTTTCATACAAAGTAATTCAAATAATTCCGACTTACCATGTAATTCACGATTTTATCTATCCTTGCATTTTAAAATATTAAAGTTTGGCTACGTCATAATTATAAGTTGCGTAGGTTCTAATCTGGTCCAGGGCATGCACCTTCAACTGTTATGTGCATTTTAAGAAATTAAATATTACTTGTTTCAAATGTTGAAAGAAAAACAGCGTGAGGTAAATTTGCATACATGAGAATTTTCTCAATTCTCTACGTGTGTGAAGTCTGCCAATCCGCATTTGGCCATTTTTGGACTTAGGCCTAACCTCTCTCATTCTAGGGGACTCGTGCTCAACAGTGAGCCGAATTTGGGTTGTTAACTCAGACCAATTATTGTATAGGACCTGCCTCGCTAGACGTTACTTTTCTGTCAAAGTGTATGATCAACGATCTAATGCGATTATAAAAACTGTCTCTATAGAATCTATGTTAAATAGTTGTAATCGTGTTCGTCGGTTAAAGAGCTCCGTAAAAACACCTTTTTGTGTAATTGAATTGTGAAAAAAACGGACAAAAACTTCTAGTTTAGTATAAGATGTATACAAAATCTAAGCTCGTTTTCCTCAGAAAATGACAGACAATTTTGTTCGTGACTATGAGTGCGATACAGGTCCTTCTATAATTGGTCTGAGGTTGTTAATGATAATGATAAAAACATATTTTTTCATACAGGTTACAAGCGGAGACGGGAGTGACGGTGCCTGGCGGGGCAGTGGCGGGACCGGGCGTGGCGGTGGCGGGGGCGGGAGGTGCGGTGGCGGGGGAGGCGCCCCCCGCTGACCCCGTGCCGACTGTGGCGCCGCCGCACCACGCGTAGACTCACTCGGAACAATATCTCGACCATGTATAGTGCGACATAAAAGAGTAGTGAGTGCCAAGAACAACTTCTTGGCTCTCAATTCAAGTAGTGGCATTTGCAAATTCAACCTTAAACTCAATCCTCAAGGATGAATTGGCTCTAAATTTGAGATTTTATTGATCATTGGACTATATTTAAAGGCCTTTAGGTATAATTTTCTTTACCAATAATTCTAAAACTGTCAAAGCAAAATTTTTCCAGTTTTAATTTGTATTTGAAATGTCTGCATCCTTGCCGTGGCTCGTGCGCTCTATCTGCCTAATATTCTTTAATCTGTGGTCGTATCTACAAGTATTTTGGTGTTCCCATGGATCTTATAAAAAATGTTTCTCATATTGGTTTGCAAATTGTAACTAAAAAATAATAATAAAGTTCTAGAAGTAAAAAGGAATGCTGAACATTTTCTTTGGTCACATACAGTTTAATTAATGAATTATAATTAAATGTAATCTACACGCATTTACCGATAGTAATGATTAACTTTATCGGAGTTCACTGTTAAATGTAATTTGATTAAAATAATGCATGTCAGCAAAATTATATTAGATTGTTTTAACCGACTTCCAGAAAGGAGGAGGAGGTTCTATGTTCGGCTGTTGGTTTGTTCGCTTTTAGTTTAACTGTTGGAGTTTACTCCTTGAGAATCGATTTTTTATATATAGTTAGCCCTTGGTATGAAAAAAATATAGGCAGTAAAATTTGATGAACGAATGACAGCGTTACGTTTTTATGCGCAACCTATTCCGCGCACCTTTCAGCGTAGGCTGCCCCCAACAGCGTGCATATGCGGGCGTGCACGTGCGGTCGCATGCTAGCGCACGCCGCGGCCTGCTGCACCCCGGTTGCGCACCTTTCACTTTTCAGGCGTAGTATTGAGACGTATATAGTGTATGCTGCGGGGCAACATACACATATTTAGACAGTCGATCTGAAAGAGTAAACTCCATTCGTGCGTCGGAGCTGACACACACTTTTATTTAAATTACGAATATATAAAATAAGTTTAAAGGGTATTTATAAAACGCAGTGTATCGCTGCGTTTTATAAATATTATAGAAAGCTCGGATTTCAAAAGATAAACAAATATTGTATTGCGTATTGCTGGAAACCCGCCAACATGCATTGTAGACGCATGTTGGGCTCGCTATTATAAGTAGGATGGCCTAGGCCCTGTCGCTATAATGGGCCGTTAAAATAGGCTGATAATAATGACTACAGTCTGGCAAGTTCGTTCATGATACTCCCATGATATGCGGGCGACGGGGGGAAAGATTTCGCGGGTGTGAAATCGTGCTTGCGGGGAAGTGAGGTGCATCAGTCGTGGGCTTTTCATTCATCGCTACACGTCCCCCGGCCCGCTCGGACCATCGGTGTGAGTGTTATGAACGAAGTTGCAAAGCTATACTAACACTTTATTGACTGACCTTAACCTCGTATATATACTAGACACAGTTTGACACGTAGACAACTAAATTCTCAAAATTGTATGTCATTGAAATATCCTATATACCACATCACCTGTCATACGTAATACTATATTGAATTAAAAGTACCAGGTACCAGGAAATATTAGATTCGCTTTACTGTTTCAAATTGGTCTGAGAGACTGTAATAGTCACACTTACCACATTAAATGGAGGCTCAAAAATTTGTCAGCTCATGCTCCTACAATAGGTAAATACGGTAGGCAATTATGGATATGGAATTTTGACTGTGGGCGCTTTGGTATGTACGGTTTCAAGGATCCAGAACCTCAACTATCAAAGTGTAAAGTGTATTTTATTTTTAATTTAAAAAATATGTCGTCATTCGTCAATCATTTGCCCCCCTACCCTGTGAAAATCATCGTTATTTTTTTTTTATGAAAACTTCAATGGTCTCTACCGAAGGGTTACTATGACGCTAGACGTCTGGCGATTAGAGACACAATTGTTCATGACGAATTTGAAATATTTAAAAAAAAATATATTTGAATAATCTGTGACATTACAGGTTATGTGATTTTTTATGTTTACACCGGAAGTATAGTAAATTACCATCTCTGTATTTTTGAGATTCCAGGAAAACTGTGAGCCACCAAACCATTTAGATCGTTTTGACCAAAAAAAAGTACTATAACGTCACATAATGGCGGACAGTGTTCGGAAAAATAGATAAAATACCCAATATTTTACTCGAATTTTTAGAATAATCTTTTACTATTTTTTTTATTAAAATTGGTATATTTCGGACCCTTATTTCAAGTTCTATACGAAATTAATATTGTTAATGTTAAATTTGATATGAGTCAAGTACCCTATTGTCTACTGTACGTACAATCGTAGGAGAATAGGCTAACAAATTTTGAGCCTTCCAAAAATGAAGCATGTCTAACTATCGCAAGCTCACGGTCAATATATCCGTATTGGTTTATTTAGAAACACAAAATATCCCAACAAAATTATCTATTTATGACTAAGTATAATGATGATATAGTTAAATAAGCTTTAAGGATAAATAGCTGTTATGTTCAATTAATTAAGTTTAGCGTTAGGAATTACCTTTACGTCATACTTTATCAAATAAAAAGCTATGGAAGTCCGTATGTGTTTTATTCCGTGTTGTCATTTTGCCCATTCATTGGTTTCACAGCCGTTGCCTATTGGAAAATAAAAAGAAAAATATTTACAACGCAGGTGGACTGTAGCGAGAATAGTTTTTTTTTTTTTTTTTTTTTAACTTTTTCTAAATCATTGAAAGCGATTGTTCACGATCGTCAAGTGAATTTTTTAATTTTGCACTGAAAAGATTAAATTTATTAACTTTAGTAATTTGTGAAAATTTTTTAATAATGTGTAAATCGCATATGTTTGTTATTTTATTGTATTGCGTTGGTGTTATGGCTAAAAGTAAGAATTCATTGCATCGTTTTAAAATTTCTATGGTAAGTTTTATTAACTATTAACAATCAATTTGTCGGTTGATTATATTTCTATTAAATAGCTTGTGTATTGAAAATGTAAAACATACTGCGCAAGTGAAATCTATACTAATATTATAAAGCTGAAGAGTTTGTTTGATTGATTAAACGCGCTGATCTCAGGAACTACTGGTCCGATTTGAAAAATACTTTCAGTGATAGATAGCCCATTTATCGAGGAAGGCTATAGGCTATATTATCCCCGTATTCCTACGGGAACGGGAACCACGCGAGTGAAGCGCGCGGCGTCAGCTAGTTGCTTTATACATTTAGATTTTGAACTAGTTGCGCGATTTTTGTTTTACTCATTTGACAGATCAACACCGATTTGTTTTAGTTTCTGTTTTTAGTCGACGGCCTCCATGGCGCAGTGGTGTGCGCGGTGGATTTACAAAACGGATGTCCTGGGTTCGATCCCCGACTGGGCAGATTGAGATTTTCTTTCTTTGTCCAGTTGCGGCTGGTGGGAGGGTTCGGCCGCGACTAGTTACCACCCTACCGTCAAAGACGTACCGCCAAGTGATTTAGCGTTCCGGTACGATGCCGTGTAGAAACCGAAAGGGGTGTGGATTTTCATCCTCCTCACAAGTTAGCCTGCTTCCATCTTAGTCTGCATCATCACTTACCATCAGGTGAGATTGTAGTCAAGGGCTAACTTGTAAAGAATAAAAAAAAATAGTTTTAGATCAAAACTTCTGATTAGACATATGACTTGCTGGAATAAAAAAAATTGCTGTTTTGAAACAAAAATTTCGTATTCGTAACATGCAATCTACTTATTACAAGTTAATTATTTCAATCTATAGTAATATTATTAAGAGGAAAGTTCTGAAGCTACTGAACCGATTTGAAAAATTCTTTCACTGTTGGGAAGGTTATACATTATCTCTATTCCACTATTTTATCTCGGTATTCTATATCTACAAGCCGTGATAGCCCAGTGGATATGACCTCTGCGCTATGCCTTCGATTCGGAGGGCGTAGGTTCGAATCCGGTCCGAGGCATGCAGCTCTAGTCCTCCAAATTGTGAAAATTAGTAGGTAGGTACATACCAGCGGCGAAGAGTTCACGCAAGCCGATTCCCGACGGGTTACCTTTAAAATGTATGCATATTCATTGTTGTACTGTATCTAAATATATGAGAAACCGGAGTTTGTATCACGCTATATGAATTTCCCTTTCTTTGGGACGGCTGACCTTCTAAATTCTGTCCTTCGGTACTGGTACATACACATTGTTTATCAGACGACTCAAGTGATAATGAAAGTAATCGAGTACTCCTATCAAGAAATAATGATTGCTGATTATAGGTATCATCGGGCACGTCCAACAAACCCGCCCGCTTCACGCACGCCGAGAGCCCGGTGTGGGACGCGGAGACGCAGTCGCTCTACTTCACGGATGTGCATCTTCAAAACGTGCACCGCCTGGATTACGTCACTGGGAAAATATACACGAAGCATATCGGTGTGTTTGTTATAATTATTACAATTTACCTCGTTGATCCTCTCATGATCAAGTCTACAGGACGCTTATAGGCCGTATAGACTACTTTAGTACTTTAGGCGAGTAGGTACGAACAATTTTTGGATTTCGTACTCGACTGAAATACTAAAGTAGTCCGAACTAAGCACTAGGGATGTGGGCAGTCAAAAAATCTCTAAGATCCAGCATTATCTGTTATTCATTGTCAGTTTATCAGTGTTATGAAATAAATGATAGATAATGTTCTCAGTGACACATTACAAATAGGTTGCCTAGTTTAATTGCGACCAAACACATTTTTAATACAAAATCTAGGAAACCATGAACTGGACTAAAGGTAACCTAACACAGTTAAAATAAGCTTTCACTTGACATTAGACTAAATAATTAATATTACTTAACTATTTAAATCTGGCAACCCCATAGTTGCAGTGTGGTTTTGGGTATGTTCTGTTAATAAGTATACGACTATAATTTTATTAGGATTAATAATAAAATTATAATATATAATAAAATAAATATTATAAGGATTAATATTCAGCCGCAGTTTATCTAAGCAATTTTTAATATAAATTTTTAAATGTGCAATAATATTTTCTATCATTTATTTCATATTCCAATTACATAATAACAGATGAGGGTAGGTACATACTTCTTATGCCGGATCTCATACTATAACTGGTATATTTCGTACTTAATCCACAAAATCAGTTTTAGCGGTGCTGCCATCTACAGGCACAGTGAAACAGTGTATGTTATTTTAATCTACCGATAGATGGCGTACTCGAACTTTGAAACAATCCCTTTTTGTACTCTTCAGAAACCTTGCGAGGCAGTTGTGCCTGAGACTCATAGATGGCGCTTTATTTTTTATTTTTGAAAGAAGTTTTACTTCAGTCGTGTGGTCTTTTTTCAAACCGGCTTCAAAAAAGGTGGAGGTTCTATATTCGATGCATATTTGTCGATGTTTTTTAATAACATTGTTACTGTTTGAATTGTCAAGGTTACGGGCAGGTGAACGTGGTGACCCCAGTGTCGGGTTCCAAGCGTTTTCTAGTAGCGGTGCGTTCAGCGCTTTATCTGCTGGACTGGGACAAAGCCGACGACTCTGCGCTGCGGCTGCTCACTACAGTGGACCACGGGCTGCCCGATAATGTGATAAACGAGGGCAAGGCGGACTCGGAAGGAAGGTTTTGGTTCGGTAAGTAACAGTGGCGAAGGATGGAATTTTGACCAAGATAAACCGTACCAAAGAAAAGGAAATTTATACCGCTTGATACAAACTCCGGTTTCTCAAACATTCATACATGCATTATAATAATGAATGTATGTATAGATTTTTATGGTGGACTATTGGTCTAACCCCTTTCATTCTTAGACTCGTGCTCATCAGTGAGCCGAATATGGGTTGATGACTATATGGATTTCTAAAAGGTAACTCGACGGGAATCCGCCTGTATGGACTCTTCGCTGCTGGTAAGTAATATGTTGGTGCTGTGGGTAGCCTATGTAGCGTAGGATCACGATGTTCTGGGTCGGGCTATGATATACGAAGTTTTCTTTATTCTAAGAAATTTTTAGTCAAAATTTTCAGCCCGGAGTTTGGGCATTTGGTGGTGCTACACCCACGTGCATCGCAGAGCACGTAAAGCCAACGGTCCCGGTCATTAGGTATCACTTAGAACTGATTTCACTAATGAGAGCTACATTATCAATATACTATTTTTGTGTTAAAATGAAAATAACGAAATTGCCCGTACGTGACGTACCTACTATTTTCTGATCACTTTGAAGGTGGTGCCAACATTAACTAAAGCCGATTACATCATAAAGTTTTAGGGTTTAAAGACAGTTCTTTCCCGTGGAGCCTGTGTGTCGCCTCACGACGTCTTGGGTCGGAATATGAAATAAGGAGCTTTTATTTTTTTTATTTTCAATAACATTTCTCAGCCTAGATTGGGAAGTTGGTGGAGTTACACCTCCGTACTCTACTACTCCGTTATTGGAGCAGTGTGATGGGTGTAAGTTCTATATTCTCGCGCCTGTAAGGTGAGAGGTCTTACCCAGTAGTGGAACATTAAAATAGGCTGATAAAGATTCTAAAACATCTAATTCATTTTTAGCGTTGAAATGATTTCAAATAACCTTGCCACTATCAATTTGTCAAGGTACAAAGGGTCCTCAGTCGGGTCACCACGTCCAACCAGACAAGGCGGCGTTCTACAGCATCAGTCAAGCCAGCTTCAGCCGCCCACGAGCGCACCTGCGGCCGGTGACCATCTCCAACGGGCTGACGTGGGCGCTCAACAACAGTGTACTGTATTACATCGACTCGCCCACGCAGAAGATTGAGGCTTTCGATTTTGATCCGGAAAATGGGGAATTGAGTAAGTAGAAATACAGTAGAAGACTTAAGACGATCACGCTTAAAACGATTTCTCGCATAATACGTAATTTTACGCCAGTCCCTACAACTTGAAGACATGTTTTCATACATTTTCTAACGCTTAATATGATTCGTCATCCCATTTAATACGCCTTCATGTCACACGCGTTTAACCAAATGCGACAAATTAATTGCAACAGATAGATCAGGATATCATAAAGGTACTTAAACAAGGTTGCAGGATAAGACTAATACATGATATCTCAAAGAACTGAAAGACCCTGACAGTAAACAACCCATGATATGATGCGATTCTAAACTGAACATTTTGAAGATGCACTGCAAAAGTAAAATTAAGTGAAAATTTCGTAACTGCTAATGCATCTAAATCTCTGTCATACCAGAATAAATGATTACTTTAAGTAGCATAATTAGGTAGTCCTTACACCAAATACAATAATTTTCATAACCAATACCTAATAGATTTTAAAAAAGTTAACCCGGCGGAAATCGGCCTGTATGGAATCTTCGCCGCTGGTAGGCACTAACTACCAGAATCAAGAATTTTCGTAGATAAAAAAGTTAATCGTCTCATCGAGATGAAGCTGCTCACGAAAAAATTAACTCGTTATAAATCAGGTGTAAAAAATGTTCTACGGATCCCTGACTGTTATTTATAGTTTGCAATAATAAAATGATTCCCTTTATCAGGCGGGCGGAGAACAATTCTCGACATAACGATGTACGGATACGAGGACGCTATCCCGGACGGCATGACCATCGACAGCAAGGGACATCTGTGGGTGGCCATTATGTTTGGGGGCACGGTGAGTTACGCTGTTTTTGTTTGATTAAATCGAGGGATTGCTAAATTACGTGTAAGCTCAATTTGCTATTGCTGCAAAGAAAAATTGAAAAATAAAACCCATTCTCTCTCTATTTCATTCTCATTGCATGCTTCGGATTTGACGTTTGTCTATTGCCCCATCCACGAATATACGAGTAATAAGTGCTTTATGTTCTGTGCCCCCCCCCCCCAACTAATTTTGATACAGAGGGGCCCTGTATCAAAATTAGTTAGGGGCAAGGCACCAAAGAGTAGAGTAAGTATATGGGAAAAGAGAGCCCTCTTCAGAGTTTTTTTCGCGGAAATATTGAACTCGTAGCGACCTCTACAACTTGCATCCGAACTAAATCTGACTATATATAGATATACCTATCCATGCATATCTACTGTTACACCCTTTCATTTCAAATGTTTCAATACAATTCCCGCCGCTTAACTTCACTAAGCTGAAAATATGGTAGGCTGCCATATTACAGTAGCAAAGAAACACGGTGAAAACTGTATATTTTAGGGATTATGTACTAACTGAAAGTATATTATAATTTTTATAATTCGGCAAAATATTTTCAATTAGTACATACGAAATATTAGGATAAGTACATAAATGAAACAAAGAGAAATTTTATTATTTTTTATTTTTGTATTTTTTATGTTTGTTGTAATATATTTGCGCCGCAATTTTAGTGTCATCGTCCGATTCTTTGTATGTTATTTTTCCACTTAAAATACGGTTAATGGATCTACACCAACTGTTTATTATCAAGCATATAGATTTATCCGTAATATATTCTTTACACCTTTCCCCATGTTTACTGCAAAAAATGGGGAAATTGACTAATAGATTTGTAACAGCTTTTATATTTCTTTTTGTATTATTAATTGGCACATCTTTTTTTAAAAACGAATTCGTTATATTTTGTATGTCATGGAAACAATTTTGCATTGCTTCATTTGGATAGCATAACCATTTTTTTTTTTCATATTCCTTCGCTTTAATGAAAGTATTATTAATTTCATTTTTATTTTTGAAGTCTAACATAGAATTTCTGCAGCTTTTACAAGATTTTACAATATTTTTTAAACATTTAGTCAGGACCCAGCCACATACGTAATTTCTTTGCCCCGCGTCTGGTTCAAGAACAAAATCGTTTATTAAATTTTCGTTTAAAGGAATATTATTGTCCCCAGTGGAAGCAACAGGAGCATCTTTATTTTGCTTTAAAAAAAAATGTAGACTCTGGAGGCATTCATTTACGTCTTCTTCACAGTTAGCTCTTTTAGAGTGTGGTAAATTGTAATTATTTAACAATAAGGCTTTGAATGCCCCCTCAAAAGAAATTGTATTTGGAGAATTATTTCTCGCTCCATAGCTCCTGATGTTCCCAAAGAAATTTTCAACTGGGTCCTGATTAAAATTTCTGCTTAATACTGCATCATAACCATATTTCTCAAATAAAATTTTGCAAATTGCTTCCATGCCATTAATCGTTTTTATTAAATTTGTTACAGATGGTACACTTGTTTCCACTAACCGTATTTTATTTCCAGACACTTTTTTTTGCAAAAATTTTATTGACTTTAGTGTCACTTTTGCTTTCATCCATAGTTCATGGTGCGGTGAATTTTTTCTAATTGCTCCTTTGTAAATTTTACCATTGGGTATATTAAATGTGCTGACATTAAGGCTATCAAATATTTTATCGATTAGAAGAGTTATATCTACTAAATTATTGCATTCTGCAGGCAGGTGTCCTCTGGCCACCAAATGGTCGGTAACCACAGCCATACTGTGGCTGAAAATCTGTGTAGCAGATTTAACCCTCATTTTGTTAATTTTTTCGGGATTAATGTGTTCTTCAGTAATTTTATTAAGCAAACGTAGCTCTCCACGCGCTTTATCTGCTGCATAAACCTGCTGGTAATAATCCCACTTTACTAATCTACTTTCGTTCTTATAATTATAAATCATATTTTTGGTAATCAAATTATTTCGAATACCTTTTATTAGATGAGGAACATCATATAAAGGTATTATTTCGTGCCCATTTACGGAAAAGATGTCATGTCGCCATTCTTTGCCTTCTTTTATAAATGACTGTCTAGTGTCACTAATTAATTCTGTTATTGCGCTTACATTAACAGGACCTTGGTCACACACAGTGTTAAGAATAATAAGTCCACTTTTTAAAAGTTCTGTCACAACAGATTTAATGAGGATTTTCAATTCGATTTTTTGAAGGCCACTTGTAAAATAATAAGCTACAGGCTGTTTAAAATTTTGTTTTAAGCCCTTTATCATAAAGACAAGAGCATGATCAGCAAATTTTGTACTTTTCGATGTGGCAAACCCTTCAATTTTATCTTTTGCCTTATCAAAAAAGATCTGGGGTGTCAAAGACATTTCGTCGAATATAAGGCTGCATAATCTGTCAGGAATTTCCTTTTCAAGGACAGTCTCTTTAATTTTTTTAAATAAAATGGGATTTATACCGGGGCACAGTTTTATGCTGCTTAGCAAACGTTTCATTGCTTTTGATGAGGGCAATGTAAAATATTTATATAATAAGGAGTAGCCTTTTGGACTTTTTTTATACAGTGACAAGGCAAGTATTTTCTCTTCGAGTGTAAACCGTCTGCCCTTAGGTTTTTTCATACCCTGTAATTGCATATGCACAAATAATTGCGCAGGTGTCCTCATATTCTTAATGACATGTTGAAATGCTACATCATTGTGCAATTTTGTTGCACTTGCCAGTCTGGCTTTAAAAGACTTTGTTTTTTTCCTCAAACAGCTTATTTCTGTTTGCAGATGCTTGATTTTTCTTGAAAAGGGTTTCATCTGGATGATGTCATAAGATGCTGAGACCTTGGAACCTGGAAAATAAATATTTATTTACAATAACAATTAGTAAAAAACAGGAATCCATACAGGAAACCTGATGTTACTCATATGATTTGTTGTAGATGTTTTGTTTTGTTATCTGTTATTAACTAGAAATAGAAACTGCCCACCAGTTTCTTACAATATATTTCTAAAATATCACTGAAAATGTTAATGTCTATAACTTCTTAACCAATAATACTGAATAATTGCCAATTATTCTATTCTAGTAGATACCAATTTATTATAGGTATAAAGAAACTCTCAATCTGATATTTTAGAAAACCTAAAACCTTTTGCATAGTTTCAAAGATCTAAGCATACAGATAGCCAGAAGTAAATTTATTTTATGCTGTTTTAAGATATAACTTACAATGATTATATTAATACAATAAAGTTAAAAGGATGCGAGTGCATCCTTTTAACTTTTTTGAGAAAAGTGCATTTCGAAAATCTGACGTTTTGAGTCTAAATTAAGGGCTACAGGGTTACAAAGCTGCAAGCGTTCCAGGCTGGTTGAATATTTCTGATGATCGACATTTTTTAATATTGCCGCCTCACTCAAGTATTTTCAAAAATTCCCTTTTGGGCTTGAGGTTCCCTACAGTATGAAAATTTCAGTAAGTCCAGAGTCGGGAAGTTTATGGTGCTACAATTTCATGCCTCGGATAACAGGTTGGGCCATCTGTACCTGTCACTATCATAACATCTGTTAGTTTGTTAATTCATTAATAGATGAATAATCATTATAAGACCACCAACCCGCGTTATAGCAGCTAAGTTTAAGTCTAAGCTCCTTTCCAAAAAGGCTTGGTTCTGTAGTGAATTGACAATGAATAATGATAAATAGAAATATTATTTACCTTTTTCAAATGATTTCCTCATTGATTTGCTAGTTGTGCTATAATTATGTTCCTGCATCACATTTGATATGAGTACAAAGTCTGAAACAAATGTAAACAGAATTACACTTTATCATTAGAAAAATCCATGAAAAATCTACTTTAATATTATTTAGTTACTAAATATGTAATAAGAAATTAAATTACGTGTCTTAAACAGTGAAGTAAAACATCGTGAGGAAACCTGCATACCTGAGAATTTTCTTAACTCTCTATGTGTGTGAAATCTGCCAATCCACATTGGGCCAGCGTGGTGAACTATTGGCCTAACCCCTCGCATTCTGAGAGGAGACTCAAGCTCAGCAGTGAGCCGAATATGGGTTGACAATGAAAGTATGAAATAAAATATTTCATCAATATGTTTAAGATGAAGTCAATATTAAAACTTTAAACTATTATGAAATATTTAACCAATATAATATTATTAAACCAATATAATATTATATTGTGTTGTCATCTGTTTAACTTAACATTCATCTGCCACTTAGCTAGCCTGATTACACAACATAGATTTAAAAAACATCTATACTTCTTTGTATAGAATAGGCGCCGAAAGTACTGAACTGATTTAAATGGAATTTGGCACAGAGTTAATCTAGAGCCTGAGAAAGGATATAGGCTACTTCTTAGTGCGCAAAAATGGCAGAACTTAACATTTTGCTCCTCCTTCCTTCTTTCCTATATATTTTCCGATTTTACTCTGGATCAACACATAAGCTACTTTTCATCCCTGAAAAATCCATGGTTCCAGCGGGATTTATGAAAAACTGAATTCAACGTGGACGAAGTTGTGGGCGTCCGCTAGTGATGTATAAATAAGTATGTAGTTAAATAATTAACGAATTAATTATTAACTAATATTTTTGTCAAATGCTCCATTTGTATGGGATTTATTACAGTGTTGTAATGAAACAGTTGAAATATACTATCATGGCCGACAGGCGTTTTGGCTCAAGCACATATCACGCAGCTGAAATTGTGGTATCAAAAACTGCTAGTGTATAATAAAAAGTACCTGTATTTGAAGCATTGGAAGTTGAAGATTGCTCGATAAGCTTGTTGCTGGAACTCTCTGCAGATTGTTCTGAAATTGTAATAAAATCAAATGAATTTCATTATAACCTTCAGTATACTATATTTATATAATCTTAAAATTCTAAATTTGTTTATTTCAAGTAGGCTTAGTTTATATCCACTATTAAAACATCCTATTTGTAGTGACTCTACCGCCTGCTCAGAAGGCAGTCACTTTCTTCATTGTTTTTGTATTACTTGCAAGTCCTGTTTCAGTTGTGCTTTAGTCATTAGGCTTACAACATTGACAATTTAAATAGTAACCAGAAGTAACCTATTAATAACTAGTCAAAATCAATGTGCATTGTTTATCAACGAACAATAATAAATAATAGTACCTGTATTTGGAGCTTCCAATGTTGCAGGTTGAATGATAATACTGTTATCACATTTTGTGGCAGATTCTTCTGAAATAATTGAAAATTAAATTATATGTAAAGCTTGTAACTGAACAGGTTGATAAAGTGTTGTTATAAGATGTTATTTAATTAGTTTATCACAATATTTGGGGAATGCACACAAGGGCCATACAACATTGGCCTAGAGAATTATATGGAGATAATAATAATATGATGTATAAAGAAGGATGTGGATAAATAATTTGCGTAATAAAAGCATTTTTCTTGAAGAAAAATACATTTTTTATCACAATGGCAAAATGTTCGCCAGTGTGAAGTAACATTTGAAGCTGTGTATTTTTTTGTATACTTTTTTTGTTACCAACAAGCTTAACAAACAAGAAAACGAACAAACAAACCAATCGTAATCCTTCCAAAATATTGTAAAACTCAGGCTGTATGTTCAACGATCTTAGCCTGTCCACAACAGGGACAGGCTAAGATTGTTGTGGATAAATTAAAGATGAATTAAAAATGGCATAAAACGTTGCAGCAAACTTTTATTGATGAAGTAATGATTTCATTATTAAAGTAAATCGCAGGGTGGTTAAGGTAGGCCTGGGCCTTTTGACGGCCCTCCATTTATAAGCCTTATGTCCTGGGGTCTAAGTGATTTAACATCCCAGTACAATGTCATGTAGAAACAGTAAGTGGTGTGGATATCGTCACCTACTCCTAACAAGTTAGCCGTCTTCCATCTTAGATTGCATTGTCACTTTCCACCAGGTATGATTTCAGTCAACATTGATTGTATTTGTTGACTATGTATCTGACTGCAAAAAAATTTTGAATACAAAGGCTATAAACATTATTTATATTTAGTTATTAAAATCAACTTTATCAGTTTTGAAAATTTGCAATAAACTTGAATATAGTTTATTCTACCTTTGTTAACCTCTGATTTGTATTAATGAGATTGAAGTGTCCAGTTTTCTGTATAGGAAATGAAGCACCACAAAATTCCTATTATATATGTACCTACCTCTAAGATGAAGTGACGGAACAGCCAATGCATTAAGCCGTTTATTCCGGTTTCTATCTTGTTCAGTAAAATGAATGTCACAGATCACTTTCTTCTGGTAATGCTCATAATCAGATGCTGTGGTTAGTTTGCCACCAACTAGTTTAACCCAAGCTTTAAAACGCTCAAGGCATTTATTAGCATTAGGAAAACGATGCATTGGGATACCTGAAAATGACAAATTGAAAATTGTGAGTTGTATTGAAAAAAAATAGATAAATGTATATATAACCTAAGTTTAGAGACATTTGTTTTAAAATTCAATGGTTTCTCTGTACAGGTATGAGGTTTATAGTGTGGTAGAGTGAAAAATTCCACACTGAGCCTGTGACAAAGGTTTAAAAGGAATCTCTAAGACACATTAACACTCGTGACTTGTTTTGTTCTACCTACCTAGCTAAATTTGGTAGCATCCTAGAGCAGGTTTGAATAGCCATTCCTTTCACAATCACATTTAACTAACCATAGAACCATTTATAGTTAAGTATTTTATTTTATTATAAGAATAATTAATATATTAATATATATTAGTCATGGTATTTATTCACTTTTGTAGTCTCTGCAAAAGAAGAATATGTTTATTCTCCCATGATGTTCTAGTACCATTAGCTACTATCAAACAAGGGGGAAATCATTCTAATGCAAACCCGAGATGTCAAATAAGACATATCCTTTGGAATTGAATGATTTTTAAGGTCTATTAATATGGTCTAGTCAAGTGAAGTGCCTAGATTTGAATATGGCTTGCTTGTGAAACAAATGTATCAATAATTTGCCAGCATGCAGAAAACATATAATGCAAAGGATTTTTTTGTTATTTTGACTTTTATGTTTAAAACGACTTACAATACAAAAATATAATGCTCTTACCACTGGGAACACATCCAAAAGCGCACAACTTAGGCATTTTGAGTCACTGTTCATAAATAACAATAAAAGCGTCCTTTCGCAATACTGTGTAACACTATTTCGGGGCAAAATCACAAAAAGCAAGGCGGAGGAGAACAAACTCAACTCAACACACTTTTTTTGAATTTTACAACCGAAATACACAATGGAGAGATCAACTAACATGCGCACGCACAGAAAGAAGTTTCACCATTGTATTTTGTCAACCATTTTGATTTGCGATAACAAAAATATTTTGTTTGTTAGAAGTACATTGCCAGAGTTAAAAATATTTTTATTAAAATAGATTTCTTAATTACTGTTTTATTGATTTCAGGACATTATTCTATTTAAACAAATTTTATTTAACATTAAATGATTATTTTTTTAATATTTCGTAATTTTTCAAATATTTTTTTTTTAAAAAACGACATCTATCGTGTCGTATAAAAGTTATTAGTTCAGATGCAATCTTTAGATGGCGCTATAAAACATCAAATCTACTTGAGTAGGGGACTGTCACCCCCCTGCAAGGCACGCTACGCCACTGAGAATAAGGCACCATTATAAAGTTAAGCAAATCCGTTCCTACAATAGATCTCAAGTACCTTCGCTTAGAATTTCCGTTCATCGCTACACGCCCCCGGCCCGCGCGGACCATCGGCAGTGTTACGAACGAAGTTGCCAAGCTACAAATATAGAACATATTACATAACCTAAAGTAAAACATTGCCTATCTTGCCTAAGCCGTTCCAACTCGAATAGAGCAATATAGTGGCTCTAAGCTCCATACCCCTCTCCTGACTTAATAGTGGCCTGTTAAAATACGCTGATATTAATCTGCAGGAAATAGTAGTCTGAGACGGATATGACGTCACTCGATCTCGTGTTGGTTGTTCTTGTTGTGTAATTCTGTACGGGTTACTTGGGATAGGCGGGGAGAGTGACTTGAGTGGAAAAGGGGAGTGTTTGTTAACAGTCAAAGGCGCCTTTAAACCTACACACAACGTTCACAAGTGCGTGACTCAAGGTCATTCTCTGTCATTCCTAGGGACTTATATTATTATTACTTATATTAAGTTGTCCTGACAAATGTTGTCGAACCTTTGTTCGACATTGGTTTTCGTATTTTTAAATCCACTTTTGAACCTTCTGCTAAAAAAATATTAGGTAATTTACTAACGTATTGGGTGTAGAAGTTTAATCAATTGAATCTATCTGGATTTTCAGATCCTGCACATAGATCCAGACAAGAGGGAGATAGTGTACGGCTACAAGCTGCCAGTATCACACACCACGTCTCTCTGCTGGGGGGGGCCGGCGCTCGACGAGCTGTTCGTCACCACCTCCAGATACAAACTGAAGGAGCCGCTGGCCGGCGCCATATTCACGATACGGGGGACTGGCAGCTACGGTGTACCGAGTTATGCGTTCAGATTCGATAATGCTGACAACTATTAACACGTTCGCTGTGGAACGAGGTCAATTGACCTCGTATGTCTAGTGTGTTCAAGAGTTACGAGGTCAATTGACCTCGTACCGCACCAGCGGAAAGTACAGAAAAATTTGTGCCATAAAAGTTCCAGCATAATTAGCCTTATTGTGTTGTGTTTGTTGTCACTTATTTGTAGATTCTCTTTTAACAATCGCTAACGCTTCGAAAATTAAAAATTAATAGGAATGACATCACGTCTATGGTCTATGGGCCATAGTATTATATGGCCCACGTCTATGGGCCATATAATACTAGCGGTTTACAACAGTAAGAGCCGTTGCAATCATCACCGAGGGGTGGTTCAATCCTCACCCCATTGGTCTATTGTCGTACCCACTCCTAGCACAGTCTTTCCCGACTAGTAGGGGAATGGGAATATTGGTCATATTATAAAAGATATGTCAAATATTGTTTATCAAAAAAAAATTGTTTTGGTTGGCACTCTTAGGGCTCCCACACACGGGCTACCGATCACAACAACAAAACGCCGCTACCGGCATTTTCTGTACTTTTCATACATTTTATATGGACTCGCCACACCAGTTGACGCCAGTGGCCGCCACACGCTACAATCGTCGCTGCTCGCTTCTTGTGGCCCGCACTGGCCATGAAACGCCGATACAAAACGTCGCCACACGCCATTCGCGCGATTATGATACTGCGTGATCTTCTCGGACCAAGACGCGTTTGGAACCCTCGTAACTTTAATTTTAAGCTTTCGACTATTATTACGACCATTTGATTAAATTAAATTATGACACAACTTGTCTTTTCACAAGTGCTTGTAAACTAAGCCTAATTGAAATAAATAAATTTAGAATTTTATGTATGGGTTAAAAAAGTAGCAGCCACCGACCACAAGTATTGACCACCGGCCACAAGTGCGCGCTTCAGCTACTTTTGTGGCCCCTTCTTGCTTGTAGCGGCGTTTGTGGCTGTCGCGTGTGACCCGTGTGCGACGACATTTATAAACGCTGCAGGAATGGCCGAAAAGTCAAACGTTTTCCTATTATTTATATTAATTGACTGCGATCTCAACTTATAAGAAAATATAGTAGCGAGCTTTTAAGTTTATTCTACCATACCTCTGAAAGTTGCTGCTAAATATTTAATTTAGGTATTTCTGTAGTTTTATTAACCGACTTCCAAAAAGGAGGAGGTTCTACGTTCGGCTGTATGTATGTCCAGCGATAATTCCGTCTTTTATGGACCGACTTTGAAAATTCTTTTTTCGTTTTGAAGGGTTTGATTCCAGGGTGTCAGGATTTGATGTCAGGATCTGATGATGCCATCCTGGAGAAATTGAGAGGAACTTTCACAAATCGTAGAGACGGCTAGTGCGTTTGTTAGTGTTTCCATAAGATATTTTAAACCACTACAATTTTATGAAGGTCTGGAGTTGCTCTGATGATCAGTTTGAAGGCGGTGCCAAGCCAGAAGAAGCAAACTAAACTAAAAAGCAAGAGATAAGAAGTTATTTCTTGGTTTTTAGTTTAGGTTAATTTTTAAGTTGGAAGTCGGTTGAATTTTTTTTTATTATATTTTTCTGTTATACAAATCTTAGATAAGGAATAAAAATAAAACGTTTTGTTGACCAGAAATAATTTATTTGCGAACATGAGCTTACGCGAATATTTTAACAATACAATGTACAACATTTTGAATCCGTCACAAACTTTACTATGATGCACCACAGCCCCTGTAGCCAACTGACACGTCCATTCTCTTTCTACGATCGCAAACGCTTCGAAAACTAGAAAAATGTATGGAAATGACAGATGTTGATCACGTGACCTGTCGATAGCAAATGTCATTCCCATACATTTTTCTAGTTTTCGAAGCGTTTGCGATCGTAGAAAGAGAATGACGTGCCACTTGGTTATAGGGGCAGGTTAGGTTCCATAAAACCATACCATAAGCTTAAGTTTCTCTGGACTATTCTCTATCGACTCGACTATAATCTATGCTATATATATTACTCGATTATAGCCACCGAATTTGATTAATGGTTTTCTATAGGTATGGCTAGGCAATATATATTTTGCTTTACATGATGAAGTTGCAATATATTTTTTCTACTCCCATTTCGTAATCTACTGAATATAAAACCTCAAACCATATTCATTCGTAAAGGTTTGGTAATGTTCATTATCACACGGGTAACCGTGCTACATACCGATTTTTTTTTAATTTTTTAACTAGTTCCATGTCATTCATTCATTAGACTACAAAAACTCAGGTTTCCTTATAAGGTACAAACCTAGGACGCCACGCCGATACAAAAATCGCCCATAGTCAATTAAAATATTATTTACCAAGTTTCATCAATTCTTTTATTTCTTTTATCATGGTCGTAGAAAAAGTATTATATGCCACTGCACGTAATTAGCGATTGTAGCACTCACGCTACAATGGTCCCCATATACCATGACAGTGGCATAAATAATACTGCAACTTCATCGTATGAAGTGTCTATAGTTTATTAAACTTGGTTGAGTTTATCCTCTAAAAGACACTGAGTTAGGAAATAACCTGCCAGTTAACATTAACAACAATTACGTAAATTAATATCATAATAGACTAATAAACTATAAAAAATACTCCATCTTATTTCTTTAGTTATATATAATTGACAGTTTTTAAAATATTTCAAAACATAAGACGCCATTTTTCTTGATTAATATTGAAAATTACTTTGTCTCACTGCCATGTTCCGCTCTATCTGCCTATTTTAATCTGTGGAGCCTTCATAGTAAAGTTTGTATATTCTCGGGTATTATATTAGACTTCATTCAATAGATTTTTTAACAAAAACACATCACAACAGCGAAAGATGACTAGAGTAAAATTGTGTGAACATTAACACTTGAATATTAACGTAAAAATAGATAAACATTTAATAAGATCCACAAAGAGATATTTAAATAGGATTTTGAAAGTTTCCATTTAATCCAATATAATATCAAAACGAATGCTCTTGGCGTGTGTAGTGCCATTTAACATTATTTAGGTACTCATGCCAGGAGCCTTGGCGCGCGTTATAGTGAAGATGCAACGTCAAATTTAATTTCGAAAATGTTTAATTTTGGACAATATGGAAACGATTTCAATTTATTTTCATGTTATTAAGATCATCCAACACACGTAACGGCGAGTCCAGGCTATAATATAACAAGTTATAATACATTAAATATATACAGGGTGCTCGGGAGTATTTGCCATAACTTCAAGGTGTTGACGAGTCCACTTATAGGAGCCGAACTGCATAACTAATGTTTTTTTAACAAAAAAATAAAAACTTTTTATGTTTTCGTACAAAGTAATTCAAATAATTCCGACTATCCATGTAACACACGTCTTTATCTATCCTTGCATTTTAAAATACGTCAAACTTGGCTACGTCATATGTATAAGGATGCATTAATGTGACACATTTTAAGATCTAATTACGAAAGAAATATTATTTACCCCGAGATTTAGAACACAACATGTTCCTTGAACATTTTTATTAAATTTTCAGTATAAAATATTACCCCAGAGTTATGGCAAATACTCCCGAGCACCCTGTATAACAATTTTTTTAAAACATGTTAGTTAATTTGGACTCGCCTTAAGATATAAAACACCAAACAACATCCATCATTTCACAATCTACACACATATATTAACATGTCAATATGTTATCTTAGGCACATTTTACCCTTAAACAAATAAAAATTAAGGGTGCTCACGGACTACCACTTTGGACCGGTGTCGCTACCCTAATGTTACAATATGATCAATTATTAAATTTGATATAGGTACATATTATATTAATTATATTTAATAATGAAATCTGATTTACATATATTAATTATATTTAAATATTTAATAATTAATAAATAAAGCTTTTCTACGTATCAATTTGATACTTACATCTATATCGCGACTTTTTTTATTCCATAACCTGAATCTAGGATTCCCCAACTAACAACCAAGCAATATAAACATCGATCTCCTATTAAAAAGTAGATGCACAATCAGCGACCAAAAATTGTTCCCACTCAATGAGTGCCAGACACAACTTTTTGGCACTCAATTCAAGTAGTCGCATTTGCAAAATCAGCTTTAAACTCAATCCTTAAGGTTGATGTGCTCTGAATTTAGGATGTTATTGAATATTGGACTATATTTAAAGGTCTTTAGGTATAATTTTCTTTACCAATAATTCTAAAACTGTCAAAGCGAAATTGGCCAGTTTTTAAATGAAATATTCTACAAAATTGTGCACCCTTTTATTATAAGAGGTCAATGAATATAAAATAATAATTAATATATTAACAAAATGTCATTAATTCTGTAATTGTCATTGTACAAAAATTATATCACATATTATATTCTATAATTTATTATAGAAATGAACTTAATAAATAATAATTTATAATTAAGTACTATTTGTCTACAACCTACTAATACCTATAATGCCCAAATAACATTGTAAAATAGATGACACTTTCATTCCCAACCACCTTTCCTTTAAAATACATATAACAACCTTGAAAATTAATTTGTGACAATTAATATTAATGTAAAATTTAAACACTAATGTGGCTAAATGACAAATATTTCTTAAATTATTAACAATTATAAGCGTTATTGCTAATTAACCACCGATTGTAATACAAAATCGAAGTATAAAATGTGTATTCGCCATCATTTTTAACTTACAAGTCCCTCTAAGCCACGGTCTTTGTCTTGATTTCCGACATTCCCATAAAAACAGAAAATAGCGAAATTCCAGGAAAATCCGTAAAAGAATACTTATTATTATTTATTACTTTATAAATATTCAAAGTAAAATATTGAAAGGCTTATAACAATAATACCATACAGGTTGTCCCCTAAATATTACGACAAATACTCTAGAGAGTAAAAAACGAAAAAAGAATTGTCAAAATCGGTCCATAAATAACGGAATTATCGCTGGACATACATAAAAAAAAACATACATAGCTACAGCCGAACGTAGAACCTCCTCCTGTTTCGAAGTCGGTTAAATATAAGAGTTCCTAGCTGACTACGGCACTTTAAAAATAATAAAAAATACCTACCAATTGTCTTTTTATTGCACTTTCCATGGTAAAGTGTTCTTCAGATAGTATGAGTACGGGACATAACTCTTATGACGTCCACAATACGTACTATTATCGTGAAACGCGACCAAATTTCAAGAGCGAAACGAACTGTCACCCGCACCATGCTATCTGAAAAACACTGTAGTTTTGTAATTTCAACTGGTTATCTTAAATATCTGTTCAAAAATAATTATATTGCGTTAGCCAACACCCTGTAGAGTACGTCGTTCTATTTACTGGACACCCTGTATATTTTCTAGAATGAACATTTATAATTTACAATTGCATTTGTAACAACATACCTATTTTATTATTTAAATAAAAATGTACTTGCATATTTAAGCATAACAATAAATGATAAATTTAATAAAACTATCATGCATGAGCTTTTGAAAAACGTATTAAAAATACGAAAGATATAAACCTAAGAGAAACCCATAGGTTTCAGTTCTGATTTTTATTAAAGCTATCGTAGTCGAGAAAAATCAGTACAAAGTCTAGGGTAACACTTTATTATCGAGCGTTTTGTCATATTTATAAACATGGAATATAATATAAACATCGATAAAGATTTTAACCTCATTTAATTTCAAAGAAAAGTGAATCTGTGAAAGAAAATTGTGGTTTATGTCTTAAACATAAACCACAATTTTCTTCAAATCAAAGCGAACTTTAAGTAACTAGTAATTAGATCCACTTTTCTTTGAAATTAAATGAGGTTAAAATCTTTATCGATGTTTATAAATAAGTCATTATGCAGTTTATTATCTATAGTAGCAAGTTATGGATTATTCAACTCATAAACCAGATTTCCAAAGCATATATTGAGCTGGGGGTCGAACCCGAGACGTCGTAGCAATAATATGGCGCCAGACATAACCAATAAAAATAAATTAAATCGCACTATAAGAAAATCTTTGGCTTAATAAACGTATGTTGTGGCCCAACTCTGGTTTTCATAAAAATAATTATGTAACTTTTCTGACAAATTGTACAAGTAGAGCTCTTGCTCTCTCTCTCTCTCTCTCTCTCTCGCTCACGCCTTGTCAGAATAGTTACACGGCATGGTAACGCGCGTTACAAAAATCCAACTGTAATAACAATAGGTATACTCGGGTAGATGCCGCGCCGCCGCCCCCGTACGTTACCGCTGATATCTAAAATATTGCATTGCGCTGATTAACGCACAATGTTCCGAAACATCATAATTATTGCTTCCGACTGTACAAACAAATCTCTAACAATTCAAAATACCGTCCGAATCTTATTTATCATTTGTCACAGAATACAGAGATAGACATTTATATATTTACCTACTTATAGAGTTAGAAAAACATTCATATTTTTTTTAATTTAGCCTGAATCTCTTTTATCATAATATTTCTCACAGAATACAGATATTATAGATATTTCTAAATTTATCTACTATATACTTAGAAAAACATTTGTATTTTTTATTTCTGCCTTTTTATATATACTTTTAATGTGATCGCACATTAACGTAAGTGCGCATTGTAAATGGCGTCGATTAGAACGAATTTTGGTTTTATCTGTATGAATTTACTTAATGTTAGTTTAGAAACACTTTAAAAAATTTTACATACATTTTTAACATTGTTTTAATATATTTTAATGACACTCACAGTACAAACTAGTCTGCATAATTATTTTCTGAGAACAAGCGAAGGATTTTAAGATTCTAAACCGAGTGTATTAACCATAACTAAGCTAGTCTGCATAATTATTTTCTGAGAATACGCAAAGGATTCTAAGATTCAAAACCAAGTGTAGCGATTAATAGCACGAGATGCAAGTAACTTTACAGACAAGAAGACTCTTTTTTTGGAACTAGAACAGCCAAAATACTGTATTGCAAACACATTTGCTGGAGAATAAAGTAGATTTTTAGACGCCAATTTCGAGATATTAAGAAAACCTTTTCGAGTTTAGTGAGATTAAATAATATAAAACAAAGTTATGTAATGTAAAACAACATTACCTGTAGGTATCATGCGTTGTGTGTGCATACATATAAAACACACCATAAACATATTTTAAGATTTAAATCTCAAATATCTTCAAAGTAAAGTGAACTTTAAATAATAGTGATTAGGTCTACTTTATTTTGAATACAATTGCTGTTCAAATCTTAATCCATCTTTATAAAAATGCCGTTACAGTGTTTTAAATGCTATTAATTCGGCGAGTGCGTAATGTGCGATCACCTTAACGTAAGCATTTAACATTTCAACCACGTGATATAAGGGAGGATAAATTTCTAAAATTCAACGGCAACTAGGATATAATTTGGAAGCAGAGTAACTGAGGTAGATTGCACACTGTACAAAATAGTCATTCTATATGTTATTAATATTTTTAACCCTCCCCAGTTCTATATTAAATTTACAACCGCACTGTTAAATTGAACTATAAAAAACATCATAAAGTGGAGTTTACATTGTATATAGGAGCGTTTATACTAATTGCAAACATAGGTCCAAACTATCTATGCCAGTATGCCGAGCAAACGACGTATCTCTTGTAGAGAAACAGACAAATGACGACCAATAGCGGCGTAACCGGAAATACCACTATCTCTTACATTGACAAACGACACGAGACTGGAACTACTCCGCCGACATTTGTCGAAATTTAGTCTATTTCTCTTCATGAGATGTGGTTAGTCGCAGGCTAGGCCTACAGTAAGCCCAAGATGCGCACCACGACATATCCCATGAGACGAGAGAAAGACATGTCGACCAATAGCGACATAATCGAAACAATCGTTGGTATGAAAGAGAGAGCGTTAAATAAACTCCGTCGCTAGTGATCGACAATGTTTTTTTTTTCCTCAAGAGATATATTAACCTAGGCATACAGTTTATGCACGCTAAATACATTCTCATTTTTTTTTCAAGACCATGACACTAATTGACTTAAATTAAGTAAAACACTATAAATCCCCTTTCGCACAATCTAAATTAAATTAAAGTTAAGCAATTCCATTTTCACAACACCAAAACTTCAATAAATATAATTTTATTTTATTTTTGGTATATACAACCGTATATAACTTGAGAATTGCGATCCCAAGATTAAAGTCTCGCCTAATTACTATTTAAATAGAAAATTAATGGAAATAAATAACTGGTCTTTATTGGTTGTAAATAGTGGAATTAATTAATATTTTTAATGTCATTGCTGCCACTATTCGCAGAAAACTGAAGTTGTTTTCATTCTGAATTTTCGGATTTTCGGAGCCTTTAGTAATCTTTGTGAAAAATGGAAAAAGATGGAGGAGGCTTGTACCCATAGGGGGCCACATAACAAAATTACAGAATTACTTTAAAATTTATTGTAACATTTTATGTATTGTAAAACTGTTAAGTGGAAATAAAGTTATAATACTAATAATAATAAGTAATCTTTGTAACAAAAAAATGGAACCGACGTCAAAGTCGTTTTTCAGTTATTTTTATTTTAACATAAAATTACTGGTTTAAAATTAAATTTTTATGAAAATAAAATGGGGCCAATCCGGTAGTATACTTTTTGAAACAAAAAAAAAATTATCAAAATAAAAAAAAAAAACTTAAAAAAAGACACACGCGTCGAATTAAGAACCTACTTCTTTTTTTCAATTCGTTTAAAAATACGCAGTGTCTTGTTGATCGTTACGTAAACAATGTGTAAATTTTTGAAGAGTGTGAATATCTTCCACACATGTTTTATTAATCCCAAATAATTCAATATTTCAATATTAGTGCCAAAAGGAGATTATTCACAACACCGATGTATTCGTATGATACGTGATATACAGTAATAGTAATAATTACGTAATTTATAGATATTTACATCGGAAAATAATAATTACCTACATAGGGTAATAATAGGGATGATGACAGATTTTTTAATTGTATATAAGTTAGGAGTATGCTAATAGTAAAGTAATTTTGTAAACCTAACAGGATATCTGCGATCATTACTTTCGGAGCTACAGGGATTTAAAGGGTCATATTTGCGGCACTGCAACGGATCACTGAAAAACGCCCCATACAAAATGGCACGAACTAATGACGTCGTTGATCTTATTGATTGTTAGATTTGTATGGGCGTTCAAACAAAATTACAAATATTTTTGATATTTGTGCGTTTATGTTCATAATTCATGTATTGAAAAATTACACATTTAATGTAATGCAGCTAAAACTGTATGAATTTTCATCTAAATACGATAAAAGATTTTAAATAAATTTTGAAATTTTTTAATCTTATTTATTTTGCAAACATCCAGTCAATCTTTGCTTTCTACGTATAAATTAGTTAAAATTGACCTTATTTACTCGAATGTATCATAAAAATCAATATATTCAAACCTAGTCATCGTCCCCAGTACATAATACATAATGGTAATAATTACACAGCATATATTATATATTATATACATTACACTAAGGCCTAGTTCGGACTACTTTAGTATTTTAGTCGAGTGCGAACGATTTTTGGGCGGTAAACCCAAAAATTGTTCGTACTCGACTAAAATACCAAAGTAGTCCGAACGGCCTCTTAGAGCGCTGGCAGTGTCACGGCTGTTCTACATGATATGATCTGCTAGTGTAAACAGTCGCTATAAACTACGACACTACTCTAACGATCTACTTTCATAAATTAGGATCTTTTCCATGAGTCTCTAGAACCTTTCGAGATTACTATCACTTATACTAAAGCCATACTCGAGGAGGACTGTTTACTGACAAACAAATTAGAAATGAGGGTAGAAATCGCATGTTATTTCATAACTTTTTAATTTTAAATTATGTATTGTTATTTTATAAAATATTTTTCAAAATATATTAACTATATCTAATTGTTTTAAGCTTATAAATCAAATTAATTTTCATTATTTTAAGAACAAGTTAATTATAATTATTATCAGGTGTGAAATGAGTAGCGATTTATACCCTCATTTTTAATTTTTTGTTGGTAAACAGTACTCTTCCACTATGGCTTTAGTATAGTGTCTCGATCGTGAATTTATTTTATAGGATTGTTAGATTCTTAATTGTTATAACCATTACCAAACAACGTATCGTGTATAGTTTAATGTAGTTTAATTTAAATATTTCAGATATAGGTATTAAATATTTGAATTTGATACACTCATTTAAATTACTTTACATTTGAAGGCCTAAAATTCGCGCCACGATATATTCATGAAGAGAAAAAGATACAGACGACCAATAGCGGCCAAAATGTATCGCTCTCTATTTCGTTGCGTTGAAACTATAGAGAAAGCAATATTTCCGGTTCGGCCGCTATTGGTCGACAATATGTATTTGGAATGTTGTTATTTATACAAAATATATTCTAATGAATACATGGCCTAACACCATCGTCGATATATTATAGCTAACGCTGAGTAAGATATGATGACATCAGATTTAAGACATTACTCGCATATTCTTCTAAGTAAATTTTCATAGGACGGCTTATTCCAACTCTTAATTTTTTCATAAAAAATGTTAACCATGTTAATAATTTAAAATAAATGTAGGTAATACTGGTAGATTTGAAAAATTACTGGTTTTTTGATCATATTTCTAATGACCAAAAGTATAGTAGCTTACAATCAAGTGCTTCATCCACATAAATGACGTCATGAGATAGATCCCGAAAAGGCAAACATTCGTATACCTTATTGATATAGTTTTCGCCACTTCCTTTACAATTGGTGCGTATATTTTACATTATTTTCCGTCAAATGTATGATATTATGTTAAGAAATAAGATGTTGATACTCTCATATCCTGCAATAACTTTCCAATAAGCGTTATCGAAAATATAGCGATATTTTGATATCGAGTATATAGCGATATTTTGATATCGAAAATATAGCGATATTTTGATATCGAATATATAGCGATATTTTGATATCGAAAATATATTGTGCTGGGCATACCTGCGCAGTTCGATATAGTGCAACTTCCGAATAGTCTCAGCATGAACTATAAATGTGCCTCTGAGTATATGTAAAGAGTTTTTAGTGTACTCTATAATTTGATTTCGGTTATAAGACCAGACCAATTACCACAGGACCTGCCTCGCTAATTAGCCATCTGTCAAAAGTATATGATCACGATCCAACATGTTTATTCAAACTACGACTATAGAATCGATGTTTCATTGTGTTAAAATTACACGTGTGTGTATTACGATTTAAATATATATATTTGTGTATGTACCCGATACAGGATATATTTATTGGTGTTAAATATTTTCGATGTGTGAGTTTACCTCGGCCCGTCAAAAAAACGACGGACAATTTTGTTAGTGAAATTAAGTACGATACAAGTCCAAAGGTAATTGATCTAAGGTTATAAGTGATCTGGCGTCCAATCTGGCAGGAACCGTAGGCTTGAGGCACTAGCCTATAGTGCCCAGTGGGAAGGTGGGCCCTGACTGTCACCTGGGCACTACAGTTTGGGCGCTATGAGTCCGCTCATGATGTCGAAGGTGTTCCCATCTGGCGCCACGCGTATGTCTCCGCTCTCCGTGCGCACGAGCAGCCAGCCAGCGGGGTCGAGCCCGCTGATGGTGCCCAGCACTGGACTGCCGCCGTCACTGCTTTGGACGCGAATCTCCTCATCACTAAAAAAAATTGTAAAATCGATATATGGATGATAATTTTACGTAATAACGTCATAAGAAAATGTCTTTCTTCTCGGACGTATCGATGGAGTCATACAATTTTTTGTTAAAAGAGGCCCAAAAATAATATTACAAAAACAAAAAACCCGACTGCTTAAGCGTAATGAACTGAAAAGAGAATAACCAGTATCACAATATTTATATAAAATTCCAACTAAATACTTTTTGGTGCCACATGCGGTGACAACCCACGTCACCAGTCAACCACGAGCAGATCTCGGACTTGCAACCGATGGTAGTAGGATTAATTTAGTTAACTCTCGCCTTTTCCGCTCGTATTGCTCCCTAGCCAAGTAACTAACAATGCAATGGCCGGACGATAACTCACTAAATTCGCTCACTCACTCGACTCAAATGCTCAACTGAATGAACCTACGAGATCTCGATCTCGCTTTCTCAGAGATCGTCAACTGACAGATGTCCACAGACAAACAACTGACAGACAAACGACGCGTACTGTTTGACGTTTCTAACAGATATTACACTATCTAATTAGTTACTATAATTAACGTTTGATGGTGCTATAATTATTCTAATCCTCTGACATATAAATGAAATAATTTACAAATTATTAAGATACAAACAGAAACCTTGGAAATCGTAATACGATAGATAAATCTTACTTGTGTATTCAATACCGGTAGTACTTACTGTTCGAGGAAGGCATCATCGACCCCGTCACTATCCATGTACTCCAAGATCCTCCCTATTTGGGAGCAATATCGAACGAGGAATATATCTATCGATATAACCGCTATAATACATAAACTGCCTCACCTGTGTAGCCAATACTGGTAGTACTGTTCAAGGAAAGCATCGACACCGCCGTCACTCTCCATGTACTCCAAGATCCTCTCTAATTGCGAGCAGTATCGCGCCAGGAACTTCTCTATCGATATAGCTGCTAGTGATGTGCCGTGCTTCTTGTTGTGGTCTGCTATTATATCGTTGATGCATGTCGTTGGGACACTGTTCGAAATGTTAACTCCTGTGCCTGAAAAAATATTATCTAGTTGTGACTCAGACTAATTACATAAGGACTACTATACAAATTCACGAACAAAATTGACTGTAATTTTTCGAGGTAAACGAGCATAGATTAGGTTACATATCTTATACTACACGAGTAACTATAGCTTGGCAACTTCGTTCGTAACACTCCCGATGTTCCGTGCGGGCCGGGGGGCGTGTAGCGATGAATGAAAAACTCACGACAGATGCACTTCGCGCTCGCTCGCTCGCACGATTTCACACCCGCGCAGTCTTTCTCCCTGTCGCCCGCATATCATAGGAGTGTTATCAAACTTGCCAGACTAAGTTGTTGATCGTTTTTATACACCATTCAACTTCACAAAAAGATACTATTACGGAGCTTTTTAACCGAACACGATTACAACTATGAAACATCGATTCTATAGAGACAGTTTTTATAATCGCATTACATCATTGATTTTATTGTTTTTTTTTTTTAATAATTAGAATGGTAATTTGAGAATTTATGGGAGTTAACACCATATTGATTCCATAGTAAAACGCTAAAAAGAAAAGCGTTCATTAACTTTTTGGACATGATTATTTATTGAAAATGTAATAAAGTCTGAAAATTACAGATTTGGTCAATTTTGTTTGCTAGAGTTTCGTGCCACTACTTGTTACCTATAATTGATTAGTTACCGATATCGACAATGACGTCATCGCCGAGACAGTTCGCCGTGGTGATGGTGCCGCCGATTTTAGTGTCGCGCCCAAAGTATATGTCGTTCGGCCATTTTATTCTGTAAATAAACATTCAACATACTGTTAAAACTATTATAGATGTTGCTAAAACCATAAAACACCAAAATTACATTCATCATTATCAACCTTAACTGCTAAGCACGAGTCTCCTCTAAGAATGAGAGGGGTTAAGCCCCACTAATAATTCACCCATTAATAGTCTACCACGCTAGCCCAATGATTGCCAGACTTCACATACGTAGAGAATTAAGAAAACTCTCAGGTTTCTTCACAATGTTTTTTCCTTCACCGTTTGAGACACGTGATATTTTTTTAATGGTTTGATGATTAATTTTTTAAAATGCACATAACTGAAAAGTTGGATGTGTATCCCCGGATAAGCCCCAGACTCGAATCTACGCTCTCCAGAATTGGAGGCTGAGGTCATTCTCTCACTCAGAATCCACTGCGCTATGAATTCACATGAGGTACCAAACATTGCGAGAAATGTCGCGTACCGTCAAATAAGACCTGAGGCTGCTTCTTCTTTTCTTGGCCGTAGTCTGATTGCTTACTGACGCTATTGAAATATGGAGTTTTCTTTCTTCCAAGAAATTACTAGCACAGAGTTAGTTAATTAGGCATCTGTATAGTCCCAAGATATCTTGTGAAGACAAAATGACATATTGTCGACCAAACGAAGAACCGGAAATATCGCTCTATTTTTCGTCGCGATAGAAGGAAAGAGCGCTATATTTCCAGCTGGACCAAGCGTCCGCTAGTATATAATAAAATACCTTAAGTAACTATTAAAATGTTATGATGATGTTGATGATGATGATGATGATGATGATGATGATGATGATGATGATGATGATGATGATGATGATGATGATGATGATGATGATGATGATGATGATGATGATGATGATGATGATGATGATGATGATGATGATGATGATGATGATGATGATGATGATGATGATGATGATGATGATGAAGTACCTGATGTCAAGCTGGTCGTAGGCCGGGTCGGAGCGCACGGCGCGCACCGCCGCCAGCGCGGCCGCATGTTGCGCCAGCGGCAGCGTCGGCGATATCTTCCGCCACACCTGAGTTACAACAACAATGTCATTCCTAAATAGTTATTTATGCCACTGTATGTATTAGGGGTCATTGTAGCACGAGTGCTGCAGTGGCTAATTACGTGCAGTGGCATACAATTCATTTTCTAGGACCGTGATAAAAGAAATAAAACAATTGACTGGGTATATCTATACTAATATTATAAACTGATGAGTTTCTTTGTTTGTTTGTTTGATTGGACGCGCTAATCTCAGGAACTACTGGTCCGATTTGAAAATCCTTTCAGTGATAGACAGCCCATCTAGCGAGGAAGGCTATAGGCTATATATTATCCCCGTATTCCAACGGGAACGGGAAACACGCGGGTGAACCAATTCAATATAATTGGCGTTGGGCCTCCTTGATTTTTGTATCGACGTGGACTCCTAGATTTGTGTAAGGAAGTCTGAATTTTTACAACCAATGACATGAAACTATTTCAAAATTAAAAAAAAAACATTGTAACACGGTTTACACATGTGGTAATGAACATTTCCAAACAACCTGTAGGAATTAATAGCTTTGTGATATGTTTTGAGGTTTTAACCGACATCAAAAAAGAGGAGGTTCACAATTCGAAGCGTATGTTTTTTTTTTATTTATTTTTTAATGTTTGTTACATCATAACTTCGTCATTTCACGACTAATATTAAAAATTATTTTTTTGTTTGATAGAGTATACTTCCAGATTGGTCCCATTTAATATGTATGAAAATCGGTTTAGTAAATACGAAGTTTTAAACAATAATTAAAAAAAAACATTCGCGTCGAGTTGAGAACCTCCTCCTCGTTTTTTTGAAGTTGGTTAATAACAAGTCTGGCTACCTGCAAGGACATGGCAGCCTGCCCCGGGGGGGTGATCCAATGGTTGCCCCCCCGGCCACGCGCCGCCGCTTGCCGCCGCGCCACCGCCCCCACCCCGTGCGCCAGCGCACCGCTGGTCACCGCCACAGTGCTGGACACCACGTCCGCGTATATTACCACCCGGCCCAGGTGGGTTGAGGTTAGGTTCTGCAGAACAAAATCATGTCATGTTTTGAACTGATAACTTCAAGATTAGGGAGGGTAATGTTACGTAACGCGTTACAGTTGACGTTCGCACGATTGACTTGCACTTGACAGAACAAACTTCACACTGATTTTACGACCACAGACCATTTTAAAAGTGTCTATGTTGCTGCTGTCAAAACGTTCTTCACACCTCTCCGACAATAGAGGACTCTTAATTAAAGGAGATGGTCAATTTCAGGTCCACTCTTGTACCCCGTATCATGGAAATTTAAAAGATACATTCTAGTGTCTTATTTTGGTTACAGTTAGTTAAGTTGTCCTGACAAATATTGTGAATAACATAACCTTTGTTCGACATTGGTTTTCTTATTTTTGTAATCCAATTCTGAGTCTGCTAAAAATAGTAATATTAGCCGATGGACGTCCACTGCAGGACATAGACCTTTTGTAGGGACTTCCAAACATCACGATACTAAGCCACCTGCATCCAGCGAATCCCTGTGACTCGCTTGATGCCGTCAGTCCACCTGGTCGGGGTCGCCATTCCAGCACTTTGGGACCCCAACGTCCATCGGCTCTTTGAACTATGTGCCGCGCCCATTGCCGCTTCAGCTTCGCAACTCGTTGAGCTATGTCGGTGACTTTCTTCTGACGGTTCTTCTGCGGATCTCCTCATTTCTGATTCGATCACGCAGAGATACTCCTAACATAGCTCGTTCCGTCGCCCGCTGTGTGACTCTGAGCCTTCTTATGAGGCCCATAGTTAGCGACCAAGTCTCGGAACCATAGGTCATCACTGGCAACACGCACTGTTCGAAGACTTGTCTTCAGGCACTGAGGTATTTCGGACGAAATAATCCGATCGGACGAAATAAATAAATGACTCACATCAAAGTATTCAACAGTGGAGAAATGTTCCGGACACTCATACATGTAGACGGGGAGGAAGGACTCTGAGGGAGGGTCTACAGCAGGCTCGTTTCTGGCGCACCACTGTATGTTGAGGCTGGGCAGCTTTTGCACGCGTTTCCCCTCCACAGCCTTGCACCAACCCTCCACTAGCGACATCTTTTGCTACAGACAAACAAAATAACAATTCTCCTATATTTCAAGATTATTAAATAGGCAAAGAAAAAATATAGTCTGCGAAAAATTAACGATTCCAAGCAGTAATCTACCTAGACTTGGCAAAAACCTTCTACATATTTTGTATTCACTCCGAAACTGATGCAACCACAGGTGATGTTGACTTTACAATATTTTTCTAAAATTTTATTCTAAAACATCGACTTGATCGATTCATTTTCTATCTATATTCATCTGACTTTTGAAACATGGAACATATCTATTATAATATAATTATTTATTTAAAATATTAAATTTATATTGTTCCTTTTTTAAGTAATCAGTAAAATTACAACTCAAACAAGCATTCATTCTTGTTATTTATTAATTAGCACTATAATTAGCATTAGATTAATATTTTAGACTAAACTTTAGCAGAAAAAAGTAGGTACATTGCGTATAGAAAAAGGGCTACAATAGAATTCTTGAATATATTTTAAATTTTCAAGCGCTAGCAATACTGACAAAAGGCATCAAGCATACACATTATTCACATCACTGTCATTTAAGGTCAAATTAAATACATAAGATATTTATATACTAAAACATAAGTTGAATAAATAATATGATTTGTACATTTATAATAGTACATTATGATATAAGTGCGGTAAGTTGAAAATTACTGAAGAGGCGATATTGCTGACCCGAGCCGCAGGCGACGGTTACAAGTATGCAGAGGGTGTAACTATCAAAGCGCACTTATGTCATATGATGTTTTATAACACATTTGCGAGGAAACACACTTTGAACACACTTTCTGAAACTGAATTTGCATCTTTGTCTTTTTTCCATATGAAGACATTCTGATACGCTTGTAAGTATCTACCTGTCGAATTTTCGGGCACGAGGCAGAGTAGACTTTTTACGCTACCTTTGGGACTCCTAACGGTGTGGAATTAATAAATTCATCATTACTTGGTATTTTAAAATAAAACAATACAGCGAAAGGTAAAAACGGGTGGAATAATTTTTACTTTTTCACAGATAAGTGCGCGCACCAAATTGCACCAAGAAACAGACAGTTTAACTAACAAAATAAATGAATATTTTTGTGAATTTCTGTTACAAATAAATGGTTGTTATTTATTGTCAAAATTATTAAAATAAAAGAATGTTTATTATCTCACAAAGTTAATTTTATTAACAAAATCTAGAGCACTTTTCTGACATAAAAACTTTTTCTAAGATTTAAAAAAGTACCGTTCTTTTTTAGACGGATGATGAATTACATTCAGGCACATGTGCGTAATGAAATACATTACGATATTGAAATTGGTGAAATAAGAAATACTTTACAAGCAAATGTGTTATAATAGTACATTATGATATAAGTGCGGTAAGGTGAAAATTACAGCCGAGGCGATATAGTAAGGAAGCAGAGGCTGTAATTATCAAAGCGCGCATATGTCATACGACGTTTTATAACACATTTGCGTGGAAACACACTTTCTGAAAATGAATTTGCATCTCTGCCTGTTTTCATAGGATGACAATTTGATACGCTTTTTTAGGCAAATGCATCAAACACAGCCACATGTGCGTTTTAGATAGTTTACGAGCAAATGTGTTATAAAAACATTAACACAACACATTTCATTGATAAATACGCATGCATGACACTGGCTTGCGCAATAAGCATATATATTATATTATATGCACACATATATATTGAGATTTCAAGTACACGCGTTAATAACGCGTAAGTTAATAACTAAAGGAAAAGAATTTACTGACAGCTCCTAAAAATCGTCAAGAATATGAGTAGCATATTATGGAAGATATCCGCCATTTCGAAGTACTTTAAAGAATTTTATATGTAATGTTTTTTTATCGCTTGAATGGCGAGAAAACATGCGGGACACCTGATATTAAGTGATTACCGCCTCTCATAGTCATAGCAGCACCGGACCTAAAGTAATCTAATTCTGTTTCATAAATATAAAGTCATTGACCAAGTTTAGACTAAAATGAATGACCTTAAAGGGACCGACAACCTGCATAGCGGCATGGCATCGTATAGGTAGATGTTTGAAAATACAGGATGTTTTATAATAATCGTTTTTTGAAAGTTTGTTACAATCGTAACTCCTTGAATCGTACTTTGTTTAATAATAACATTAATGGATAATATACATTGGGTACATTGTATGGGATTTCTGTTTAAGATGAAGAAAAATAGGTTTAATTGTAATTTTATGTAACGGAAAATTCACAATTTTCAATTTATAATCTTACGGTGACAGATTACACTAATAAAGTTTTTCATAGATTTTAAAAAGTCAGCTATAGGAAATCAAAATGGCGGAGCTGGGCATGTAGCTACGTGGCACGTCGAATATATGGGAATGACATTCACTAACGACAGGTCACGTCGATCGTATCTGTCATTCCCATAACTACATTTTGTTAGTTTTCGAAGCGTTAGCGTTTGTAGAGAAAATCATCGTGCCACTTGGCTAAGGCCCCTGGTGTGCTAAGCTCTTTAGTTTGTCCCAAAATCTAACAAGTCTCTTGAAATCTCATTGCACAAGCGATATATTAGCGAGCGTTCGCTCACCGGGCATCACACCGTCACGTGGCCCGGCGCACCCGTCGGCACCGCCCAGCCGCCCTAACAAACACCCATGTTAGACTTACCCGCCCAACGATCATTGCATATTACAACTTATCATTAAGAGAAAAAGGTTCAATTTAAACGAACACCCACTGTTAGGTCACCCACTAACGATATTGAATATTATGACTTATTATTAAGGGAACAAGGTACAAATTCAATAAACACCGACTGTTAGGTCACCCACTTAACAATTATTGCATATTATGACTTATTATTACTAAAACGAGGTTCAAATTTCAACGAACACACACCGGTAGGGTCACCCACTCATGATATGGCAAGTTGAGACTTATTATTAAGTGAACAAGGTTCAATTTACACCTAATATTGAACCTAGTCCCCTTTACAATAAGTCAAAGAATAACTACGTGGACCAGGCATTAAAAACAAAATGTCTCCACTAAACAATTTCCCCCATAAATATGCAACATTGTGTGAATTAACTACAGCTATAGGTGAATTGTTTACTTATGAACATGAAATCCTAAATACAATTGTTTTGTTACTTTGCTTTTTAAGTACAATAGGCATCCAAATAGAAAATGGTATAATGGTTGAAAAATATTGGCAACACTCTATCCTGCTTCAAACTAGTGGTTTTAAAGAAAATCTAAATAAAGAGATAACGGCAGTTTTGTCTAAATTATCGCTTTTGTAGCGACGGGACGAAAAGAAAAGCAATATGTAGGGAAAATCTTGTTATCTTTTAGCGCGCATCTTTCGATTCAGTAAACAAACCAGCACTTTACTGGTTCAACTATATTACTTATCGATTCTCTTGCTATCGGTAATACTTAGAAAACTAAAAAATATGGTTTGATGTGGGCTCTTCGTCAGATCAAGGCGCGTTTGAAACTCTCGTAACTTTAATTTTTAGTTTTTGTCTAATGGGGATGATGACTAGGTTTAAATATATTGATTTTCATGATACATTCGGGTAATTTTCATGATACATTCGGGTAATTAAAACTAATTTATACATGAAAAGCAAAGATTGTCTGGATAGTTAATCTAATTGAAATAAATGAAATTTGACTTAAATGAAGAAGAAAGAAGAATTTTGACTTTTGTCATTGACATTTGACATTGTTGTCGATATGTGACTTGAATAACTTATCAATCGGACTAGTCATTTTCATACTTTTTTTTCGAAGTGTTAGCAATTGTAGAAAGAGAATCGATAAGTACGCGATAGCGATGTCACGATGTTAGTTTTAAAATATGATGCCTGTTTATTTTAACTTTACAAGTAGGTATAGGGTGTTAATTCGGCCGCCCAGAGATTGCGGTTCTGACAGGTCGTGAATGGGACAAACATATTCAATTACAATTTCCTCGTTATTTTGTCTCATTTTGAAACAAAGACAAACAGTTGGCATAATCTTGAAACAGCGCAGTTAAACAAGCATGTAAGCCAGTTCTAATTTTTTAGAAACGCAATTTCTGAGCGCCCGGACATGAATACGTGACGTCAGACAGGGTCTTGCAAATTTTCTTTCTACCTTAATTGAATGATTACGTATGGTTTCTTATACGTGGGTTTATACTTATTGACATTTCAGTGCTTATACCAGATGACCAGATGACGGTGTTTCTAGAAGCTCCTATAATATTCAACACATGACTCATAATATCCAATATTACTTCTACTCGTATCAAACGCGCATGACAACTAGATATTCCAATGACCTTAAAGTGTTAAGACGTTATATTCTAATATCGAACTTTATTCCACAGTATTTTTATTCCTTTTATAAAACCTATATAAAATTTTCAAAAACGTAGAACGACCACTAAAGTTAAAAATCTTAATACTTATTTAAGAATGGGATCATGCCTTTGCAGGAACAGTGAGTGTCATAAAAGAGAGTTTCATTTTTCAATTGATATATCATTTGAAAATCTCAAAGTAAAAATACCATGTTGATCAACACCTCAATAGATAACGACAACAAAAACATTAAGCGGGTTTTAAGGAGCCGTCGAATTCATGGGGTTAAGACCATGGTGTTAAGAAGTCCTTACAAGAATGTCCGCCAATGGAAGTCCATAGGCTAATAATTACTAAAAAATATCTAAAGTATTATGGGGATAGCAAGGCAGATACCACCTTCAATTTTTTAATCCCTTTACATGTTATATGAATTTACCTACTACAAGATGTGTGGGGGTGCAATTTATGCCATTAATTACGTATATCGTAAATTCATAAAAGATACACCACTCACTATTCACCAGAGATACACCATTCGAAGTAATACGTCATAATACGTCATTTGAAGCGTACATGCTTTCACGGAGAACAAGCGTACATTGTTACGGAGAACCATATTACTAGAGACATAGGATACATAATCGCTCGCCCATGTCGGGTTTAACAATTGAGTTGTTTACGATCTTTTGTTATTGTTTTCTGTCGAATTTCGTGGAATGAACCATTCGTGGTGTTCCCAGAATAATCTGGAATCATTATTACGGGTATAAATACGCGACAGACTCGACGCTCGGGGCAGTTTAAACTCGGAACGAAGTGGAGTAATATCGAAGTGACACAAGCGATACAAGTGGACAATAGTGAACTCGGCCACGATTTTGGACAAAGTATGGATTCGTAACAATATAAACAGATATACGAAAGAAAATTCGATATTAAAATACAATCGTCCCAATCCAGCAATAGCTACCATGACACAAAATGGCGATGCGAAATGATTACGTCACAAGACTGTAGGATTCTCTCACCACGTGGTTGCCGAGGAAATATCCCCTGGTGTACTCTAATTGGGTCAGCTCCTTAGTATCCTTCACGTGTAGACCGAGGATGTCTCCTAGGATTTTGTGCAGGATCTCTAATCTGGCTTCGTTGCTTCTTACGCCTTCTTCGCGTAGGTAGTCGCAAGGGTCCGCTTCTAGGTGGATCTGACAAAAAATTAACACAATTACGTTTAAGTACTACAGCTTGGCAACTTCGTTCGTAGCACTCTGGATGTTGCGCGCTGGACCTGGGGTGTGTAGCGATGAATGAAAAACCCACGACTGATGCACGTCACTTTCCCGCACGCACGATTTTACACCCGCGCAGTCTTTCCGCCCGTCGCCCGCATACCATTGGAGTGTTATAAACGAACTTGCCAGACTATAACGTACTGATACATTACTTTAATCTAAAGTCCGGCATCTCAGAGATTGAGTTTCTCTGAGGTCGTGGTCGAATGGGACAAACATATTTAATTACAAGTTATTTTGTCTCATCACTACAAAGACAAACAGTTGGCATAACCTTGAAACAGCGCAGTACAGTTTGTACAGTGCACATGCACGCCACCAGGGTGCACATGCACGCTTGTGCACGCTGTTGGCGGCAGCGTATGGTGAAAGGTGCGCAGAGTAGGTTGCGCACAAAAACGTAACGCTGTCATTCATTCATCGAATTTTGCTGCCCATATTTTTTTCATACCTGGGGGCTAGATATGAAAAATCGATTCTTCAGGAGTAAACTCCAAAAAATACTTGTGAAAATATAGTGACGCTATTTTTGATGAGGTCCGTGACTGACTTGTATGTCCAACTCATGGCCCGGATGACCAGTGAATTTTGAGTTCTAGCTTTGTTTATTTATTTCCTATACTCTGTTTAAATTTTTATAGTAAAACATTGATAATTAAACTCTAACTCACCTTAAACTAATTTGAAAAAAAAAAATTTAATAAAAAAAAATACAACCGACTTCAAAACCTAAAAACGTACCTACTAAACTAAAAAACGAAAAATAACATCATAATATGTTCTACCTGCTGATCAGTATGAAGGCGGTGCTAAGCCGGTGATGTATTAATTCTCTGTAAATCGCCGAGGAGTTCCCTCGTCTGTTTTATGGCTCCATCATCAGATCGATTTTAAACTTTCATGAAATTGTAGTGCTTAAAATTACTAAATGGAAAAGTTTACGAACACACTAGTAGACACCCATATAATTTTCGAAAGCTCCCCTCAATTTCTCCAAAATTTCATCATCAGATCTTGACATGATGGCAATGGGACCAAATGGGGACTATACCGTTTTAAACAAAAAAAGAATTTATGAAATCGGTCCAGGCGTCTTTGAGTAATCGGTGTACATACATAAAAAAAAATACCGACTGAATTGAGAACCTCCTCCTTTTTGAAGTCGGTTAATTAATTACTTGTGAAAATATAGCGACGCCATTATTGGTGAGGTCCGTGGCCTGCAGTAGCGACGGCGTGCGCCACGTCTCCTCCGACGCCAGCACTTGGATGTCCAGCTCATGGCCCGGATGACCAGTGTATTTTGATGGCCTAGTGAACATAGATTTATTACTACTAGATATGACTGTTCGAGCAAGGTTTCGCTTCGGTTGTAATAGTAACGTGAACTGACAGGCATGATAGAGGGTCAGCAAAGTAAAAACACCCGGCCGCTCAGAAATTGCGTTTCTGACAGGTAGTGCGAATGGGACAAATGTATTCAATTATAATTGCCTCGTATTATCTCACTCTCTCTCTATCATGTTACATCGGCGACCTGTCAGACACGCAATCTCTGAGCGCCCGGACTTTAATGTTATAATTTTGAGACTTTTTGTTGTACTTGTAGTCTATAATGATGTTACTCGAAGTAGAAAGTAGAAGTAAGTTTTGGTTATCTTAAGAGGCGTTTCTGCCGTGCCGACGTTTCTTTTGTAGGTACACACACATAATAATAGCCTCAATAGCTCAGCGGTAAGAGCGGTCGGACTCATCACGGTGGAGTGGTGGTTCGATCTCTGCCCCGTTGGTCTATTGTCGTATTTATATCGTCATATTTAATAGCTATGGCAAATATTTTTTTAAAGGTTGAAAAAAAAACCATCAGTACATCTTATTATCACAACAAAAGCGAATCCTTCTTCCTAAAATTGTATAACTATAACAGTGTCGAGATTTGTTGTCTTTGTGCAATAATTAGCCATAATAGTCCGGTCAAAATAGACACTCACGCTTACATATAATCCCACGTACATAACACAAACCGTTTCGCTAACAGTAAAATACACAGTTTTTGGAAAATTTAATTTCCACATACATAACAGATATTTGGGACCGATGTTGACCGTTATTAAATTTCATCATCATGCAAATTTTCAGTTATAGGTATATGCATGAATAACCCTTCTTTTTTAACTAACTTGACCGGGCTATATGTTATTCAACCGCTTATGATTGATTATTATTATTTTAAAACTAATGGTTCTACGAAAGTGAGATTTGGGGTTTATAATCTAAATGATAACATGCTCTATCTATAAGTTCAGTTAATATGAAGGAAACTCAATAACTATATGATAGCCAAACTATTCTATGATTAATCAAATCTAAATAATATCTTTTATTAATACAGATAATTAATTGAGCATGAAACACGGCTAAAACTCACGTGATATAAGGTCAGAGTATGTCCGAGAGTAAGATCTCATGCTCAGCTCATGACCAAGGACCCCGTATGGGTTCCAAAGAAGTTGGGCATACTCTGACCTTATATCACGTGAGTTTTAGCCGTATTTCATAATCAATTAATATGAATAACACTTACGATAGCTTAAATTCTAAAATGCAGATAATGCTATGTCAATGCCAAGAGTAGTGTAAAATCCTTCATGAATTTCTCATAATTTTGTACTTTTAACAAAATAAATAAACTAAAATTTAATACTTGTAAATATCTAAATAACATAAAATAAATATTATGTAAATTATATATTATATGTGCAAGATTCCCAGTACTCAACGTCAAGCCGAAACGGGGTGACAAGATTGATTGTAACTATTATGAGAAAAATCAGAAAAAAATCTATCCCATGCAGTTTGAAAATTATGGACATTTAAGAAAAACCTAGAAATTTGGTCAAACTATAACCATTTTTTGGTTATTGCGGTTAATTTTTATTCAATTTTGGAACCTAAACTCTAATAACATTTCTAGAATCTAAGTCAAAAATAATCGGCTTGACGTTGAGTTCTGGGACATCTATACTAATATTATAAAGAGGTAAAGTTTGTAAGTTTGTAAGTTTGTCACATTTTTTAAATGGGGTAATCTTCGGAACTACTAGTCCGATTTTAAAAATTCTTTCACCAGTAGAATGCTATATTATCGGGGAGTGCTATAGGCTATATTTTATATTGGTATCATATATATTAGCCGAGTTATCACAGTTTTTGTCATACAAGTCGGACTGAAAATCCTCTTAAACAGACTTATTCGCATGCGCTGCCTTAACTATTGTGTAAAATTGAAATTAATGTATGGAGACTTTATGTATCCTTAAAAGTTCTACAAAAAAGTCCGCGACACCATATATCTATCTTCTATATATTAGCAGACATAGTAGTTTTTGTGTTTTAAAAATTATTAATTTTATATACTTAAATTTACGTCATTATTTATACAACTAAACTTTAATCCTTATTAAAATAAATTATTTAATAATCACAAGGATATTATGGAGATAAGATTTGCCCTTTACAGTATGTTAATTACTTAAATAGTTTCGGAGATAATACAAAATTTCTAAAAGACGCAGAAATTCCGCTATATGACGCCCGGCGCTTTCATTTACGTAGTTCCCGTTCCCGTGTGAATATGGGGATCAAACATAGCCTATGACACTCGCAAATAACGTAGCTTTCTATTGGTAAAACAATTTTCCAAATCGGTCCAGTAGATCCAGATATTACCTCCTACTACCACACGAACTTTACCTCTTTATATTATTAGCATAGAAGTCTCTATTTCTCTTGGTCATACCACCACTCTCAAAGGACTGGACCGATTTTGCTAAGGGTAGGAGTAAGATAGAGAAGTTACAGGGTAGGGTAGGGTACGGGTAGGGAAGTGTAGGGGTAGTGTAGGGGTAGGGTAGGTTTAGGGCCGGGTTTAGGGTATAGGTAGGGTAGGGGTAGAGGTAGGGTAGTGGTAGGGTAGAGGTACGGGTAGGATAGGGAAGTGGTAGGGTAGGGGTAGGATAGGCGTGAGATAGGGGTACGGGTGGGATAGGGGTAGGAAAGGGATAGTGTACGGGGAGGGTAGGGGTAGGATTGGGGTAGGGTGTAGGTAAGGTAGGGGTAGAGTAGGAGTAGGTTTGTGGTAGGGGTAGGGTAGGGGTAGGGTAGATGTAGGGGTTGGGTAGGGTTGGGGTAGTGGTAGGGTAGGGGTAGTAGTAAAGTTGACATCGAAATTTACGCGGACGAAGTCGCGGGCGTCCGCTAGTATTATATAAAATGCGGATTTGCTGTCTTTAGTATTAAATTCAGTTAAAGTTAATCTTTTTTAAAATTTTTGTTGAATGAAAGATGTTAAGCGATAATAAATATAATATAATATAAAAAAAATGTCATAAGCAAACAGCTTAAGTCATTCTTCACCCGCTTTGTGACGTCACAGGGTAGCAAGTGATGATGTTCCGGGAAGTTCGTTTAACTATGCATATATTGGTAAGACAGACTAAGCCCGTTTGTCTGTATAAACTGAAGGAGCTTTATCACTGCGATGTCATCATCATCATTATCAACCCATATTCAACTCACTGCTGAGCTCGAGTCTCCTATCAAAATAAGAGGGGTTAGGCGAATAATCCACCACGCTGGCCCATGGCTGCGGATTGGCATACTTAACACACGCAGAACATTAAGAAAATTCTCACGATGTTTTTCCATCACCGTTTGAGACACGTGATATTTAATATCTTAAAATGCACACAACTGATAAGTTGGAAGTGCATGCCTTGGACCGGATTCGAACCCACATCCTCCACTGGCCTAACAGGGCTTTCGCGATGTGTTCATCAAAAAAAGTGTGTAACCTTCTTTTTCTGGCACACCTGACAATCGCTTGTCTTGTCTTTACCATTAAATTCATCAAATAGACTAGAACTACTGGAATAGATTGACTATAATAAACTATACTCAAAGGCACAATTATCCGCCCACTTTATTATACTCGAGTCATATTAAAGTGGGCGGATAATTGTGCCTCTGAGTATATAATTAAATACCTCGGACGCCTATAGTGCGCGGGCGAGGACTGACTTATTTGGATGGTCTTTTTTATGGAACAGAGTATTTTGCTGTGAATGGCATAAACTTGCACTAAACATTGATAACGTAAAACGCAATCGAGCGGTATCTTGAGATCGCACGTTATGAGACGGCTGCAGGTGACACATACACGCAAATAAAAAAAAAAACATACAGACGAATTGTTTCCTCCACCTTTTTTTTTAAGTCGGTTAAAAAAAAGAAATGTGTGCGTCTAGTTGCTCGCTCGACAGAAGTGATAAACCTGCTGTCGTATGCGTGAGAAAAAAGGGAAGGCAGGCAAAGCGGCGCCGTAACACGTTACGTTACGAAGCGGTTTACTTCCATACGAAGTTATCACTTCAAAATCAAGCAAGCAAGCCAAAGGAGGATTATGATTAAAAATTAAATTCAACACCGGAAACCAAATGTGTTTTACTGAAAAGATTCTTATGCGGTTCACACAGGTAAAATAAACTAATCCTGGGAGATATACATATAAAAAATCACTTTGGTTCTAAGACATGGAGAAAAAGAGTTTTGCAAAATTCTACAGATAACTAGATTACCTCGCAGAGGCAAGCAAGAGGCATCTTTCAGGAAACCGCGCCTCTATTAGACATCTGAATCATTGCTTTCCATCAGGCATGATAATAGTCAAACGTAAGCACAGACTAGCTTAAAGGGTATCAGACAGCTGTCATACAAGTATTTGTTCCATGTAGTGCTATTACGCTTATTTTCGTGCAGTGGCATACTATACTTTTTCTACGACCATGATAAAATAATTAACAAAGCGTGGAAAATTATATACAATTTGTCCTCCTCGATTTTGTATAGGCGTGGCCTCCCAGATTTTGTCCAAGATACGCCTCGTCTCATAAAATGCGATCAATTTCAGGCAAAATAACAAGCCAGTGCTTGCAACAGTTTATTTGAAAAAGGGTGTAAATTTTTGCGTACCAACACATATTAGCGTCCTGACTGGCTCTGGAAAACCAATCAACATCGATATTATTTATCTAAGCTAATAGTGGACTGTAAACATAAGAATTGCGGCATTAAATAGTATAAGTAACGTAAATAGTAAAAGTATAAGTAAGTAACGCGGCACGAAAGTTTGAAACGATGCTCAATAAAGTGCCCGCCACGAGATATCGTGTTTGTGAAGTTAGCAACGAATGACTGCGCTATGAATCAATAACGGTACAAACCACGCGGGCGGGGAGCCGGCTAGACGCGACCGCGCATCTATTCTGCAGCTAACTTCACAAACATAGATGCGTGGCGAGAAAGAAACGTGGGCTTTTATGGTTTAACCTGATAAAAATTAATCAGTTGCGCTACTCTATAACCATGTTTTTGTAGCACCACAAAAATGAGAGTTTTGAATTTGTCTTTATATCTCATGCTGTCGAGTTTTAAAAAAAGAAAAAAAGACGTTGTACATTTTAGTATGAACATTAAATCGATCTCCTGTTAAAAAGTGGATTCACAATCAGCGACCAAAAAACTTCCCCACTCAATGAGTGCCACACAACTTCTTGGCACTCAATTCAAGTAGTAGCATTCGCAAATTCAACCTTAAACTCAATCCTTAAGGTTGAATTTGCTTTGAATTGGGGATTTTATTGAATATTGGACTATATTTAAAGGCCTTTATTTTTATAATTTTGTTTACCAATAATTCTAAAACTGCCAAAGCAAAATTGGCCACTTTTTAAGTGACATTTTGTGCGTCCTTTTATTATAAGAGGTCAGTGGGACACTATAATAAAAATAAATATCTAATCTGTTTCTACTCCATATCATACAAATCTAAAATCTAAAATTTATAAAATTTAAAAGGCATACAAGGTTTTTCGAAGTCTGTATTCAATTAATTGTGATTCATCTATTCTATACCAATGATTAAAACCTTTGCACATTTAGTGAGTGCGCTTCAAACTAATTTGAGCAGTTCCGACTTTCGTGTCACGTACTTTGAGAGTCCATAATTAGTATGTCAACATCCTGTTAGCACTAACGTCTTAAGATAAGCAGTGCATTGCTAATTTAAGTGTGAAGTAACACAACCACATAGAGGTACGCAAATGCGTTTGAATATCCTTGACACATACAGCCGTTTTCAATAACTATCGATAATCTAGACCAGTTTCTAAGCAGTATTGTTGTCTACATTTAAATAGATTTTTATACCATCTAATGTAAGTTGCACACCCAATTATCATTCATCATTTACAACCTATATTCAGCTCACTGTTTGAGCACGAGTTTTCACTCAGACTGAGAGAAAATTAGGCTAATAGTCCACCACATTAGGCTAGCCTATTAGGTATGCAGGTTTCTTCAAGACGTTTTGCCTTCACCGTTAGTGACACGTGATATTTAATTTCTTAAATTGCACACAGCTGAAAAGTCTGAGGTGCATGCCCCTCCTTAATAATTATCCCCTAAATAATCCCTTATAAGCATATCAAAAAGATTACTATTAGATTATAGATTAGATTATTTCTACAATTTGCATAAATAAGCATAGCATAAATTATTTTTGTGAATAATGTCATTGTTAAATGTCAGCCATTCACGCTGTAGTAGAATTTAATGATATTATTTGTGTTAAAACAAATTGCTAAGGCTTAGTTAGCACTGAGACAGAAATACATTGATTTCATTATTGAAAACGACTGTTATAACATTGAAAAGAAAACAATATCGTTAAAAGAAAAAAACACACTTAAGTAATTCAGATGTTTCTTAGAAGACTTGAAGTTACACATTTATCTAACAATAACATTTAATATCAATGGAAAACAATATCTACATATATAAAAGAAAATTGGGTTTGTTACAAAACTTATAACTCGAGATCTGCTGGACCGATTTGGCTCAAAATTTGTGAAGAGGTAGCTGAGAACCAGGACATAGGATTGGGGTAGAATAGGTGTAGGGTGCTAGTATGTTAGGGTAGGTGTAGGGTAGGGGTAGGGTAGGAGTAGAATAGGATAGGGGTAGGGAATGAGTCAAAGCGAAGATTGACCGGGTCCGCTAGTAATAGCATAAATGTCTGTACTTACTGTCTGTCGCTTTCAGTTGAAAACTGTTTCTTGGCAGGCGATGCTTGGTAGCAGAAGATGTGATGCTTCATCTTCACTGACTTCCATTTGTCGTAGGAGAATTGCACCACTTCGTTTTCCCTTATCTGAAGCATTCATATTACACACTATCACATATATTAAAGGTTAAAGGTGATTTTTAAATTGAGTTTTCTATAAAATTCTTAATTTTTATTAATTTATATCGATATATTTCGGGCCCTTATTCAATATACTGTACGAAATTAATATCTATACTAATATTATAAAGCTGAAGAGTTTGTTTGTTTGTTTGTTTGATTGATTGAACGCGCTAATCTCAGGAACTACTGGTCCGATTTGAAAAATTCTTTCAGTGTTAGATAGCTCATTTATCGAGGAAGGCTATAGGCTATATATTATCCCGTTATTCCTACGGGAACGGGAACCACGAGGGTGAAACCGCGCGGCTCCAGCTAGTTTCGAAATAAACGCATTTTTCTTTTTCTTTCTTTCTATTGGACCGAATGCCTACCTCAGCAGTCTTATAATGCGGCAACACAGTGTGAAGGAGGTCAGAGCAGAGTGCCAGCAGGCGTCCCCCATCCAACAGATGTGCCAGCAGCAATGGCGCCGCCCTGCCAGCGCAGCCTGCCACGGCCACCAGCGCAGCCCTGCCCCGCCAGGCGCCTGCGCAAAGCGCTTCGCGAGTCACACTGTAAACTGTGTACCTGGAAAAACAAAAGTGAATCAAAAAATCAAAATTCATTTATTTCAAGTAGGCTCAATTTACAAGCACTTTTGACACGTCAGTTGACTATTTGTAAAGATTCTACCACCGGTTCGGAAGGCAGGTTCTGCTGAGAAGATACCGGAAAGTCAACAGTTGCTCTTTTGAAATGAAAAAAGTCATACAGTACTATAATTTACAATTGATAACAATTACAATTTCTTATAGTTTTACTTCCTGTGTGAAGGTGGAAGCTGATCCAATGGCCTCCGAGCACTTTTATCGTTAAGGAACTCATCAATAGTGTAGTAACCTCGACTAAGTAAATGTTTTTTAACACATTGCTTAAAGTTGTGCATTGGCAAGTCCATCACAGTCTTGGGGATCTTGTTATAGAAGAGTACACCCAAACCTACAAAAGATTTTTTAACTCTTTGGAGACGATACGCAGAAATAACTAATTTATGACCGTGTCTAGTAAGACGTGGGTTCAAATCTCCTGTGCGTCAGCTCCGACGCACGATTGGAGCTCTTTCAGATCGACTGTCTAAATAGGTGTCACTATTTACGTCTCAATACTATCGCCTGAAAAGTGAAATGTGCGCAACCGAGGAGCAACAGGCCGCGGCGTTGGCTGCATACGAAGGTCCGAGAAATTACTTTTTGCCCCCCTTAGGTGTTATTTTCGCGACAAAAATCTCTTTATAGGTTTCCGAATGTACGTAGTACAAAAACGGAACCCTTACAATATCACTCGCGCACATTTTAATGTCTGTCTGTTTTCTCCGAATGTACCAAACCAATCCAGTTGAAATTTGGTACACATATTAATTCTTGTGACTAAAACGCAGAGATGTACATAAATAGGTGAAATTTGAATATGAGGGACACTTATAGGGGGTAAGTTGGAAATTTGAAAAAAAAAATGCTTGCAAGTTATTTAAACAAATAGAAGACAATTAGTAAGTTATGAACCTGTTGATTTGAAAAACACAAATGTTCACTTACCTATCGCAGTCTAATACTTTTTTCAAAGATGCTTCTAAATTATCTCTAGCCACTATACTATCTGAATAGATTAATACATTTGGTGATTTAGTATTCACTAATGGACGGGAACTTTTTGTGGACTTTGGCGTCATTTGAGAAGGCGAACTTTTCGGCGTTTCCTCTTTTACTTGAGTTGTCATCTCCATTTGGCTTTGCGGCCTCTTTGGAGCCGTCGTACTGACGACTCTTTTGTGAGTGGTAATCGATTTGATTTGACTTGATATGTTGAGCAAGGAAGACGAGAGCTGACTTGTCCCCTTTTTCAAATCTAACTTAAGGCTAGACTTCTTGGGTGTGATGTTATGTTGTATTTCAACAGTCACATTTTCAACAACCAATTCACCACCCTCAGGAACTACGAGTTTCCTTTCAGGTGATTTGTTGAGGAATTTTTCAGGTGACTTCCTAGTTTTCTTTTCTGGCGATCTGTGTATTATGCTTTCAGTGATTGTTTCTGTTACTCTCAATGGTGACTTCACTGGTGATTCTTTTGGTAGTATCACCTCAACTTCAACCGGTTTAGACACTTCTGGTTCATCTTCATCAGCCGAGAGAGATTTGGTTGTGATCGTACTGACGTCAGTGAGTGTAACATTTCTCCTACCTACAGATGTTGTTTCGAGCACTTGGTCACTCCCACCGTTCATTTCTACGCCATTTCTTCTATCTGATTTAATGTCTACTACTTTTGATAACTTTCTTAGAAGAGCAGCGTGAATTGGCCACTGAAATCCTTCATGGGACTGCTTTAAGCTGTGCTGTATTTCACTACGAAGCCCTCTCATTGAAAGATCTGTTGCCTTGTTTGGTTCTCCAGATATTTGAACAGCTAAAAATGGACAATGTTTATTAGTCTTGAATTTAATATCATATAGGTAAAAGGTGAAAAGGTAAGAAAACCAAATCTGCACAGTAAATACTTTTGATTAAAGAGATGATCAAAAAAACTTGTAACTCAATGGCTCAGAATCATGATGTTTGGAAGTCCCTACAAAAGGCCTATGTCCTGCAGTGTACATCCATCGGCTGATATGATTGAAAGATGATTAAACAATAAACAATAATGTTAACAATTAAACATCTAGGAAAAGTTCATCTACCATTTCTTTTTTTTTATTCTTTACAAGTTAGCCCTTGATTACATTCTCACCTGATGGTAAGTGATGATGCACTTAGGAGGATGAAAGTCTACACCCCTTCCGGTTTCTACACGACATCGTACCAGAATGCTAAATCGCTTGGCGGTACGTCTTTTTCGGTAGGGTGATAACTAGCCACGGCCGAAACCTCCCACCAGCCAGAGCCAGGGCCGATTGAGATTTTCTTAATTGGTCCAGGTCTGGCTGGTGGGAGCGATCCGGTACAATGTCGTGTAGAAACCGAAAAGGGGTGTGGATTTTCATCCTCCTCCTAACAAATTAGGCCGCTTCCATCTTAGACTGGATCATCACTAAACAGGTGAGATTGCAGTCAAGGGCTAACTTGTAAAATATAAAATAAAATAAACCTATAAAGATAGATGCTCGTGTAATGGATACCTCTTTAAATAATTTGAAAGCATAAACAATATTAAATTAATTAGCACTGGACATTTGCCAGCCCTTCACAGTATTGTTTAAATATGCAACAAGCAATGCTACTATGTATATTGTATGTGGATCAATACATACTCTGAATTCTAACAACTGGCAACTTGTGATCAATAATAAACTCTCCACCAACAAAATGAAAGCCAACTACACTTAGGTTTTCAATGTTTGTCTTCAAAACTATTGCCAGATGAGATCCCGCCTTCCAAGCTATCGGCTGTCCCATAGATTCAAGCTAAAACAAAATATTAAAATTCAGAACATTCCACAAATGTCCATCTACAAAATTTCACGGCTTGTAGACTCCGCGCCACGAAAGAAGTACCGCGGCTAAAACCTGAACTAAAATTGAAAGCGCCTTACACAAAGGACAATAAGCGCGCCATTACCAAGTGATAATGAGCGTCATTAGGATATTAGCGCTGCGTCTAAGGGACTTGTTTCGTGGCGCGGACTCTATGTCTGTTTTTAATTTGTTTTAAATTTTCAACGTATATGATACTCAAAATATACTAAATTTAATTTTTTTAAAGACTCAGGAGTTGTGGAATTCGTTTGAATTGATGTTCATTAGTAAAGTGCCCAGAAGGCTGGCAGTATTGACACATTGTATGCTATGTCATGCAATGCTGATTCTAAGAAATTCTAATAGTAAAAAAATAAGCAATTCTAAACACAAATCATCAAATTATTATCCTTTTAAAAAAATATCTTTAACAGCTTTTGCTTGGCTGTTAGATTAAGAGATAAAACAGCTGAGACAACACATATCTACTAAGAGGTTCTCTCTAATCTAACTCAGGAGTACTTACCACAGGCTGCTTAGGTTATTTGAGCTTCCCAATTAAAGGGATTCTTCCCATTTTTATTTTTTACATGTTTTGATTAAAAAAATATATTTAATAAAATTTTGTAGGTATGTATTTACAGTATTACAAACCTGTGTCGTAAATAATCTTATATGTGTTTCTGTAGCAAGTAATATGAAATTACATAATCATGGATAAAAATAAACCAACTGATTGAATGAAGTCTGCTACATAACAAGGTTTATATAATGACATAGAACAAATAGATTGGAATACTACCAATCTTATTTTCATTTGGTACGGTATTTTTACCAATCAACAGTGTACAGTAGATATTAATAACATAATCTGATAAAATTACTGTAATTATAATTAATTGATGATTTAACTCCTTGTAACCTGTACTTACCTTTACCTTTACACATATCTTTGTAAGATATGTGTACTTGTTGGGGAATCATATTTTAAGAATGGCCAAGTAAATTAGTACTTCTTTATACATTTGACCTATTATACGTCTTATAGGACGAGGCGTAGGTTCGAATTCGATCCGGGGAATGCACCTCCAACTTTTCTGTTTCGTTCGAGAAATTAAATATCACGTGTCTCAAACGTTGAAGGAAAACATCGTGAGGAAACCTGCACACCAGAGAATTAATAAAATTCTCTGCAGGTGTGAAGTCTGCCAATCCGCATTGGGCCAGCGTGGTGGACTATTGGCCTAACCCCTCTCATTCTGAGAGGAGACTCGAGCTCAGCAGTGAGCCGATTATGGGTTGATAATGATGATGATGATGATGATGATGATGATGATGATGATGATATATTATATGGTTAAGGTGTTGAGCTTGTTGAGATAAGTAAGACACAAAATATATATTAGCTAAGTTATTAGCATGGGTACGGTGACAATCGCCTGTATGATGTTCATACTTTGTACTATTATCGTGAATTGCAAACTTTCAAGAGTGAAAAGAACTGTCACCCACACCATCCTACATGAAACAAACTGTTGCATTCTATGGATTCACAGTGTGGGTGCTGGGTCCATTGTGTGCCAGAGAGAAAATCTCTGAGCCAATCCACAAACTTGTGACTTATGGGTGAAGGGTTAAGGACGTCTTTGACTGTTAACTAACACACTAGTTTGTGTTTAGAATAATAGCTGTTCTTACCGTAACAATGTCATGATAGGAGCTCTCTTCGTGGGGTTCCATCTCACACTCAAACAATACTTCAACATTGAGATCTGCTTCACACAAAGACTCCCCAAAGCCCAAAGGCAGCCCGCCAGCACACGACACCCAGTCATTCACTTCTATACATTGCGTGGGCTTCATACTACATATCCTAGAAGCATTGGTGTAGTCCAATAGGTCACATAAGTATGCATTCTTTGGGTTTGTACATAACTTGGAACTGAGTGTTGGTGTTTCTGAAAATCAAAATTTCATTATTTTGTAATTGTATTTTTTTATATTAAGTTTTTTTTTTTCTCTCTTTGGATCTGCAATCAGTTGTAAGACTTTAAGCAGGTGAGTTGTGAGACTTTAGGACCTAGTCATCGAGCATGCCAGATCGCTCAGGCCTTTGATTTGCGGCACTACCACCAATGAGCTAGCAAGGTGATTGAAATGTCGCGTTAGCCTTTCTTAATGCTTTTTGCTGTTATTACTAATTTCCTCACAGACAGTTGGCATTTCAAGGTATTTGTGGATTTCATTGTTGTGAGTGAACCAAGAAGCATCCATCCTTAAGTCTGTTATTTTGTATCCTTTCAATACACATTGCATTTTTATATAAAGTCCCACGTAATATTGACCAAACCATCACCACACAAGAGCAAAACTTTGCCTAGCATGCAAGAAACATATCCAGCAATCTGCTACTCTGGGCCCATGAATGTAAGGCATAGGCTTCATGTGCCTATAATTCCCCAAGAACCATAAACTTCAGAGACACAAAGGAATAATAAACCTTGACAGCAGAAATAAGCATAGCTTTAATCTCCTTCTTGTTTATGGTTGTATAAGCACTCAGCTTATACAACCATAAACAACTTGACAACTAAAGTCTTCTACTTTAATGTTAAGAAGTAATAAAAAGAGCTAGAGAAAGAGAGAGACAAAGAGAGAGAGAAAGAGAGAACGTTTTTGTGTCTATCTGTAGGACAGTAATTACTCTTATCAACATGATGATGATGAACAAAATAATGTTAAATATTAGTCAACAAAAACCACTAGAGAACTGTTTTGAATTTTATGGACTCTTGGCAAAATAGGTCATTAAGTGAGTGATTAGAGCCGTGATAGCCTAGTGTTCATGACCTCTGCCTCAGATTCCAGAGGGTGATGGGTTTCAATGCAACTTTTCAGTTGCAAGCATTTAAGAAATTAAATATCACGTGTCTCAAACAGTGAAAGAAAAACATTGTGAGGAAACCTGCATACTAGAGAATTTTCTTAATTCTCTAAGTGTGTGAAGTCTGCCAATCTGCATTGGGCCAGAGTGGTGGACTATTGGCCTAACCCCTCTCATTCTGAGAAGAGACTAGAGCTCAGCAGAGAGCTGAATATGGGTTGATAATGATATTCACATTGTAGTTATATAAGGGTACCTACTCATTGAATATTTGAATTACCTACTAAAATTGAGTTTTAGACCGTATTCAGATATGTCTACTTGTCTGGAGAACTTATCTGGCGCGAACTATAGGACTAGTTTGGCGCGAGATACATGGCATAAACTACAGTATCATTATACAAGTGAGGCACCACAATTACTCAATTAATAAATTAATAAATCAGTTTAGGGAATAGAAACTTATTCGACGGAGGTTTCAAGGAAGCAAAGGAACTGGAAACTATATTATAACAACTATTGCTAACTTGTTCGTTCGAGAACTACATGTCTACCACTCACCTGCAGCATTTTCAGGAACCTTACAAAACGCGACACTCGTATTACCACTAAGAAACTCCAAAAGTCGTGCTCTAAAGGAGCGAATACGCCAGGTTTTTATAAAAGTCATAGCGATGTATATTGGTGTGAAAAGCATAATTAATATTGCACTGTTATTCGGTAAATAAAAAATCACTTCATTGTAACACGTTTGTTCAATATTAAATCCAATAAACAGAACGCTCACTTGCTATTAGATTATTGATTCCAAAGTCACTGCTATCTGCACATGATATAATCCAATAACTGATGATATAAAAGGAAAATAGAGTTACTGCTCAAGAATATAATACCTAAACATTTATATTTCAATATCTTAACCTAAATATCTATCTTTATTTCTAAAAGAAATAATAATTTAAGAAAACCAAATCCCCGACGAATTTCGCACTTCCCCAATCGCGAAGAAATTCTAAAATGAAATGTCAATGTCAAAATTGCCAAATGTCAAATCCAATGTCACTTGTCATGATGACAACATTTCTGTCACTGACAATTAAAGTACGTTCCATTAAGCAATTCATTTGGCCAATTTTTAATTTTCGAATCAAAAAGGTAATGTTGTTGTTCTTACGTTATAATTACATGAAAATATTTCCAAATATTTTAAGTCCTCATTTTAAGTGCAGCACCTTCAGCTTAAAGTTTCAAAAGTGTCAGTTGTATCGACTAAATGCCGACATTTAACGACCTCTCTAGCGCAGTTGGTGGTGCTGTGGTCCTGGGTTCGATTTCCAGCTCGGGACAGTTTAGGGTTTGATTTTTTTACTTACTTTAAAAGAGAACAGTCATGATTATTGAACACTGGAAACATAAGCTGCCGGTGTAAACCATGATGAAAATTCTAAAAAAGTTTGAACATACACATTAACGGTTTTTATTTTATATTCATATCATTTGATTAGCTAAGTAAGGGTTCATTTACACAAGTAGCAACTGCTACCGACGACTGCAGTCGGCGACGTCTCGGCGACAGTCGTCGGTAGCAGTTGCCAGCTGCAGTTGGCAACGTGCTGCTCGTGCGAACTCTTAATCTAAAAATTATCAATGCTACAAAGAGGGACGCTTCGCTAATGTTTCAAAATCAATTCATTAAACAGTTTAGTTTCTATGTAGAATGTAGTTCCAGTTCAGCCCCCATAGCCAAGTGGCACATCGATTCTCTTTCTACGATCGCTAACGCTTCAAAAACTAGAAAAAAATATGGGAATGACAGATCTTAATCACGTGACCTGTCGATAGCATCATAGCAAACGTTCCCATACATCTTTCTAGTTTTCGAAGCGTTAGCGATCGTAGAAAGAGAATCGACGAGTCACTTGGCTTGCCGAAAGCAGCCAAGATCAGCTGATCTGGAGCTTCCGGCATACATGTCTTCTGTGCTTTCGGCTTACCCTACCACACTACTCCAATGGTAAGCTAAAAAAAATATTATCATGTCATTAATTTCTAGTTTTTTTTTGTCTTGTCTTTAGCTCTTTATTACAATCTCACCTGATGATGACGGAAGCGTGCTAACTTCCATGTAGGATGAAACTTTTATAACGCTTCAGGCTTGTGAATTGTGTTAAAATAATTCCTTAAATTTTTCTTTACCTACCTTACTTTTACGCAATTATTTTCAAATCATAGACATTGTTTGGATGACATAACAGTGTCACAGATTTATTTAGGAGCTGTGTAGTGATATACTAATCTTTGAGTGCAGTAATTAATGATTTGTGATGTGCTTTCGGCTGTTTACGACCTAATCACAAGTGTAGCATATAAATAAATCATGCTGGTAGTGTTTACTTTGCGGGGTGCGCGCTTCGCATAGTCGAGCTTCGGCTAGCGCGAGAGACAGTCGTGTCGGTTGTTGTTATCAATTAGAAATTACGGGAACTGTGCACCCGGTCCGGTGAAAGTTTACAAAATGGAGTTGAATTTCATAACGACCCTTATAAAACACGATGTGAACCACAATGTTAGACAGTGTTTCAAATCGAAAAAGCCTTTCTGTAAGTGAATTTTCTTTTTCTTTTTAATTAAAATTTGTTAATACTGCTCATTGTACGAATTCTTATATTTACTTAATTATGGACAGTAATAAGCAAATATATACCTACATAGAAAGATACGTAGAATAATTACCTATATTTTTCTAAAATGTCACCGTTAATTTTACCAGTAGATAATAATAATTTTTCATAGGCAAGTAATAAGTAGGCTCTTGTAACCGTGGTACTTTCATCAATCAATCAATTTGTTTTTATTACCTTTACAATTCTAACGTTTGCATTCACGTTATGAACGCGGTATAAAGGTGTAAACGCACAAATGACACTTTTCTGCGAAATGGTCCCTTTGGAGTGCCACCTTTTAGGTGGGCCAAAAAAATGTGTATTTATAAATACGGTTATATTATATGAACTAGCTAGCTAGACGTCCGTAACTGCCTCCACGTGAAACTCAGTTTTTCACAAATGGATTTTTTCGGGATAAAATGGAGCCTATATGTTGCTTCTTTAACTTTCAGTGAAAGTCCTATTAAATTTGTCCAGCCGTTTCAAAGATAAGCCCAGCCCACATAAATAGACAGACAGATATAAATAAAAAAAGCTCAATTGGTGTTAAGTATTATGTAAGCACTTGAGAAAAGATTTTTTTAATTACGGACACTTAAATATTTTTTAAGTGTATTAATTAAATATTTGAACATTTTGAAATATTTGTACGTTTAAAATACCTACGACAAAATTACATTTACTTATAAGAATTTTTAGTAGGTAAGTTTTATATACGTATTTCAAACTGTCCGTATGACGCTAGTTTCTTTTATAAAATTGTTATAATTCTTTAGTACCTACACCGAGAAAACAAGCGCCCTAACGAGTTGTTGTTGTATTGATAAGCTGAAGTTAAATAATAAATTTTGTATTTAATATAACCAATAAAGATAATATATCTGCATCGCTGGAAAATAAACACAACAGAATATTGACCTGATACATTAGTATCGAAGTGCTTACTTTTGATTGTTAGAACGGGATTATCCATTGCCTAAAGAGAAGCCCTACATCAGAAGTAAATAATGCTTGAAAATTTGTGATTGACAAAACCTTATTGGCTAATAGCTTCGCTTGCCACCCAAATCCCAAATCGTCGTGCGGCTCACGGAGTGTCACTGAGGAACCAATGTAGGTTGCGTGTTGTCCTGATATTCCGCTGCATCGAAGAACTACGAAAATGTTTATCGAAGCGCTAGAATATTGCTGGAAAATTCTTTACAAATTTCTGTTCATTTATGTTATGCAAGACCTCTATGTTTTATAATACGTGTACGTATTTATAAATTATTGATTATTTCGCGACCAAGATGGTCAATAGTTCAATGAACTTCCCTAGTATTATTTAGTTGCTATTCAAACTAGGATACATTATTTGCACGCAACGTTATCGATCAAGTCCACGTAGTAAACGAATTGTAGGAATCATTTATTACGTGTATTTATTTAAAGGTGAACGGTAAATGCCGGGTTTGTTATTTGATCAAAAACTTTATAGGTTATTAAAAACATAGCTTAGGTGTAGGGCATCACACTCGACTCTTCCCTAATGTAAATTGACCCTTATTTTCGGCGACTCCCCGTCTACTGCCGACGTGCCTCCCTGTACGTCGCCAAGTACACACCAACCTTATCTACGTGACTCTGAGCACATCACGGGTTTTTTTTGGTGATACAATGGCACCGAGCCCTTTGTAATACAAACACTTTAATGACATGCTCGTGTTTATATTATATATACGCTACTTGCCGGTATTTTTATCGATATTAGGTAAACATTAGTCATATTAGTTATTGTGTTACCAATTTAATTAGTCGTAGGTATACGTACTTAAACTATTATTTATAGAATAGGTATCTACATAATTAAGAAATTAAATTTCCTTACACAATCATTATTTGTATGAAAGTCTAAAGCTGCCTCGGCACATTAGTACAGTATCTAAGTAGATCACTCGCATTGGGTCTTATAGATATAACAACACAATGTTAGCCAATGTTTATGTCTAATAAACTATCGATGCAGCAGTGAAATGGTGGAAATTACGTTACATAATGTATTTTGTTGTAAGTAGTAACACAGACAGTACAGTAACCAGTAAAAACAGAACATTCCTTTGCGTCCAACATTTGGTACCGATTAATTGCTAGCTCACAAGTCGAATTCTTTAGAAACATGAAAGATACAAACTATCCACCTACTTTTAGATCTTTACTGTGCATAATATAGGTATCTCTATATGTAAAGGTTTCAAATGATTTTTCTTTTTTACAGTCACGAGAAAAGAGGAAGTGTTGGCCATTAAAAGTAAATTTCCAACAAAAATACCGGTAAGAGAAACACTTATTTTCAATATCAAAATTAGAAATTGAAATCTATTGATTGAATTTCGTTTATTAACAAAACCTTCCCATTGCAGCTCATCGTAGAAAGATACCATAAGGAGAGAAATCTGCCGACACTGGACAAAACGAAATTTCTAGTCCCTGAAGATATTACTATGTCGCAATTCCTAGTGATTATACGTAACAGAATTAGGATAAAATCAAATCAAGTAAGTGCATCAAACCATTCTAGCTCAAACTTATAAAATCAGTATTAACTAATTTTAAAGATGTGATAGTTAGAATGAAATTTGGCTCAGAGATAGATTTTAGTCTGGAATAGCACATAGCCTATGTTTATATCGATATTTCTACAGCAGCGCAAACTTCACGAGTGAAACGAGTAGCCTATTCATGTCTATATGTGAATACTTCAATAGAGGTTTGCTTCTTAAAACTTAATAAGATTACACTTAATAATTGAAGTGGAATATTCCTTGACGATTGGCGCTAAAGCGATTATTTATTGTCTACGAATCCGTATCCTACTATTTCATAATTATAATTAGATAAGGATTATATTATTGTTGAAAGTAGACTAAGAAAGCAATAGGTCAACATTATGATAAGAGAACCAGCAAATTAATACCTGAAAGTCTTATGATAACTGACGCACGCGACATATAAACATATGTCAAGTAGTACTGTTATCTAAGAAACTAATCAATAAACATGTCATCAGGCTAACAAACAGTAAGCGTTTATAAATCTTAATCGTTATTGCTCATTCATTAGTGCTTACAAATGCTTAGATCTGTAATGACATTAAAGTTCAACTTGATGAATGACTTAAAAAAGCATTCATTAAATGTTTTACATTATTAGATTAAAGTAAGTATATACTTATAATCTTATTTTCGTGTAGTAATCAGACTAATGTCATAACATTATTAATTACTGAAAGGTAGGGATGTCCCTACCTTTCAGTAATTAGATTACTGAAAGGTAGGAACATAACAGTTAGAATATTTACATAATAGGTATGATTAGTATTTTCAAATTCAGAATCTCTCGGTTCTTTTAATTCAGAAACTAATTACCAGTTTGAAAATGGCCAGCTTGCGTCAATTAAGTCTGTCAGTTTGGAAATCTGTTAAGTGTTTTGTATCGAAAATGTGCACCTATTGGCACCAACTTCATAGTGTCAAATTTGAACGTTACACACAAATTGAGTTTTTTCAACGACCATTAGTAAATGGGACTAAATTTGGTACTGTCAGTTTTTATGTGTTAATGTTTTTATTCTTTAACAGGCTCTCTATCTAATAATCAACAACAGATCGATGCTAAGCATGAGCCTGACGATGGCCCAAGCATACGAACTATTCGGAGATGAAGACGGCTTCCTTTACATCACATACGCGTCACAGGAAGTTTTCGGTTATCAAGACGGTAAGTGTTTCATATTGAAAAAAAAGCTACAAATAACTACATAATAATGAAGTAGCAAAGCCAAATGTGTAAATGAAATTTGTTTCAAAAAAGTGGTAAAACCTTAAAACAGATGGTTTAAACATTTATTAACATAAAAATTTTAATAAAAAAAATTCAACCGACTTCCAACTCAAAAAATAACTTTAACTAAAAAGCAAAAAATAACATCCTACCTATGTGCTACCTTCTGATCAGTTTGAAGGCGGTGCCAAGCCAGTGATGTTTTAATTAAATACGTTTAAACTACAAAATTTCTGTGTTTATTCCAGAAACAGCTTTAATTAAAACACGACACTGGCTTGGCACCGCCTTCAAACTGATCAGAAGGTAGCACATAGGTAGGATGTTATTTTTTGCTTTTTAGTTAAAGTTATTTTTTGAGTTGGAAGTCGGTTGAATTTTTTTTATTAAAATTTTTATTTTTTTATTTTTAGTGTTAGCATACCCACTGCGTGTGTACAGTCACAACCTATCTAAGTAGAAAGTTCTTATCAATACAAAATTATCAAGTCCAGGCACAAGGTAGCTACTGTAAGCCGTCGAGGAGTTCTCTTCACTGTGCTTCGTCTTCATCACCAGACCCTTAATACAGTCGCAATCCATCTAGGTGGAAAGTTCTCATCAATACAAATTTATCAAGTCCAAACACAAGGTAGCTACTGTGAGCCGTCGAGGAGTTCTCTTCACTGTGCTTCGTCTTCATCACCAGACCCTTAATACAGTCGCAATCCATCTAGGTGGAAAGTTCTCATCAATACAAATTTATCAAGTCCAAACACAAGGTAGCTACTGTGAACCGTCGAGGAGTTCTCTTCACTGTCCCTCGTCTTCATCATCAGACCCTTAATACAGTCACAATCCATCTAGGTGGAAAGTTCTCATCAATACAAATTTATCAAGTCCAAACACAAGGTAGCTACTGTGAACCGTCGAGGAGTTCTCTTCACTGTCCCTCGTCTTCATCATCAGACCCTTAATACAGTCACAATCCATCTAGGTGGAAAGTTCTCATCAATACAAATTTATCAAGTCCAAACACAAAGTAGCTACTGTGAACCGTCGAGGAGTTCTCTTCACTGTCCCTCGTCTTCATCACCAGACCCTTAATACAGTCGCAATCCATCTAGGTGGAAAGTTCTCATCAATACAAATTTATCAAGTCCAAACACAAGGTAGCTACTGTGAACCGTCCAGGAGTTCTCTTCACTGTCCCTCGTCTTCATCATCAGACCCTTAATACAGTCACAATCCATCTAGGTGGAAAGTTCTCATCAATACAAATTTATCAAGTCCAAACACAAGGTAGCTACTGTGAACCGTCGAGGAGTTCTCTTCACTGTCCCTCGTCTTCATCACCAGACCCTTAATACAGTCACAACCCATATAGGTGGAAAGTACTCATCAATACAAATTAATCAAGCCCAAACAAAAGGTGACTGCTGTAAATCCTTGACGAGTTCCATCGTCTGTGTTTCGGCTCCATCATCAGACCAACTCCAAACCTTCATAAAGTTGTAGTGGTTTAAAATACCTTATGGAAACACTAACAAACGTACTAGCCGTCTCTACAACTTTCGAAAGTTCCCCTCAATTTCTCCAGGATACCATCATCAGATCCTGACATGAAAAAAATGGGACCACCCTGGAAGTAAACCCTACAAAACAAAAAAAGAATTTTCAAAATCGGTCCATAATTTACGGAATTATCGCTGGACATACATAAAAAAAAAAAAAAAAAAAAAAAACATACATACAGCCGAACGTAGAACCTCCTCCTTTTTGGAAGTCGGTTAAAAATTGTTGATTTTTATGTGGTTGAGTGAGTTTTCGCAACCAATCTCGAATTCATCAACTAGGTTCCCTTTTTATCGTTACATGATACCTTGATGGTAGACGCATGCACTTGTTGTTAAGTCACAAACGTCTATAACACCTGAAACATCAGAGGCACCACTGCCGGCTTTTAAGAGTGCTTTGTGTCTACTAACAAACAGCTATCCAAATAGTAGAGTATCTAAGACTGATAAATATTCAGACAAATCACAGTATACATCTTTCACCTTGAAAAATTCTCATATTCACATTGGATTACAGAAGTTCTAGTCGGATTTAACTGCTCAACTCCCACTATCTCTTTATATATTCATGCAAACCATTAAAGTAATAAGTACGTTGATACTAGGTAGATACATATTTATTAGTGTCGATACAGTGTAGCGACAAGAGCAATATATTTACAACTTTGTTGCAGATATGACGGGGTCAAACAAAGAGGTGCAAGTAATCAGAGATAGATTCCCCAACAAAATTCCGGTAAGAGAACTTTGAAATGCTATAAATTTTATGTGGTCTGCTGATTTTTCTTTCTGCTGAGAACCCTATAATAATAAAGCGAAGCAAAAAACCTACCTACTACTGGTCATATATTGAAGTATTCAACTTGATTTGGAGTTAACATATTGACATTGGTCCATTGAGATCGAACAAATGACAAAAAGTTATACAAAAAAGCGTCTGCTAACAAAAAACTCAAAATTACAATTAAAGCAACGACTTAAAACTAAGTTTGACTTTAAAACTTAATAAAACACTTTGTTCTACAAAATTATTTTAACTGTTTGACAGTTAAAATAATAAAAAAATAATTTCGTAGAACAAAGTATGATCTGCCTCCATATTCCGTAGAAAAACGTCATTAGTTTATACATAGTAAAAGTAAAGAAATAGAGTATTTCTTTTTCGAATCTTTTCAAAGTAAAAGTCAACATTTGTTTATTTAATTTTGAAACATTTTTCATATGGTTTTTTTTTACATTGTTATGATAACAAGTCGTCATTGTTGATTATTTTTAACTTAAAAATAAACATAAAAGAATTTCAAACGCGCTTTGGTGTAAACTCCAAACACATATCATACTAATACTTTTAAACTTACAACTAACAGTGGAATTCATAGTCGTTGTAGGGGCATCCCCAGGGGATCATTCAGCCGCTGAATGTCGAGTTTAACCTCTATTTGTTTGAGAATTTGACACTCCAACAAACAATGATCCACTAGAGGTGCTATGAAACGATGAATGTCATGACAAAGAGAAATAGGTGTATTTTATTTTTTAGGGCTCTTCTATTCATACCATGCATTTTAACCGACTTCAAAAAAAGGAGGTGGTTTCTCAATTCGATCGTATATATTTTTTTGTTGTTACCGTGTTTCACACACGGTAGAAGTGAAAGAATATTGCGCACAATTTTTTTTTTTAATATTATACTTATAAAAACTTTTGTTCAATACAGTTATACGTGGAAAGATACGCCAGAGAGAGAGAAGTTCCAGTCTTGGGCAGAAATAAGTTCCTGGTACCCCAAGAGCTCACTATGTCCCAGTTTCTCTACATCATTCGGACCAAGATGAAACTTAGAGATTCCCAGGTAGGTTGTTTACATTGCCGTAAATATTAATTAGCTTAATGATTTATGTAATTTATAATTAATTATTTCAATTGAGCCAATACATTGCAAATGTATCAATACTTTGTTGGGAATTACGATGACATATTTATACTGACTTGCAATTATTATATTGACACTAGCGGACCCGGTCAAGCTTCGCTTTGACTTATATGCACTTCTTCCCTATCCCTACTCTATATTACTCTACCCCTACCCTTCCCCTACCCTTACCACTACCCTACCTCTATTCTACCCCTACCCTACTCCTACCCTTACTTAAAACTCAAACGTTTATATGGGAAATAGAAAAGGGTTGATTTTATGGTTTTCCCAGCTATTATTCTAATTTTTCTCACCTTTTAAACCTTCCCTATACCTCCACGAACATTTCAAGACCAAGATGAGATAAATCCGTTCAGCCGTTCTCGAGTTTTAGCGAGACTAACGAACAGCAATTCATTTTTATATATATAGATTAACAGGATTCAGGTATAAAATGTTAGGTTTTTCCTCCGGAAAATTAGAAGAATAAGGTAGTATAGAAGTAGTAGGAGTCACGATGATTAATTTATCAGCGGATATCAAGGAGACGCGTGACTTTTTTATGTTTCACCGTCTTCACCACACTGCTTGTAAAGACTAATTATGGACATTTTTTATTCTGTGTTTGGTTGTCTTTCTTCTTGAAATCTTTCCGTAAACCCATCTTTCCGTAAAAAGTCCGCGCGGGCTAGGGGGCGTGTAGTGATGAATGAAAAACTCACGACTGATGCAGCTCACTACCCCGCATGCACGATTTTACACCCGCGCAGCCTTTCCCGTCGCCCGCATATCATAGGAGTGTCATCAACGAACTTGCAAGACTGTAAGTTAGTGTGTACGCCCACAGGCGCTGTTCCTGCTAGTCAACGACAAGGTGCTAGTCAGTCACAGCATGACGATGGCGCAGGCGTACGAACAGTTCCGCGCCACCGACGGGTTCCTGCATATCACGTATGCCGCACAACAAGTTTTTGGCTGAGAATACTGGTGAGTTCACTTTCAACATCTTTATGTAGCCATAGACCCCAGCAAGTTCAATACCTCCCCTCCGATAGGGATGATGACAGTTTTTTAAATTGTATATAAATTAAGAGTATGCTAATAGTAAAGCAATTTTGTAAAAGTTACGGAGCTACAGGGATATAAAGGGTCAGATTTGCGGCGCTACTGCGGATCCCTGAAAAACGTCCCATACAAAATGGCACGAACTAATGACGTCGTAAGTAATGTAATGATCGTTAGATTTTTACGTGCGTTCAAACAAAACTACTAATATCTTTGTTATTTGTGCGTTTATGTTTTTAGTTCATATATTAAAAAATGTCACATTTAATGTAAGGAAGCTAAGCTAAAACTGTATGAATTTTCACCTAATTTCGATAAAAGATTTTTAATATATTTTGAAATTTTATAATCTCATTTATTTTGCAAATATCCAGATATCTTTGCTTTTTATGTATAAATTAGTTAACATTGACCATATTTACCCGAATGTATCATACAAATCAATATATTCAAACCTAGTCATCGTCCCCAGTAGTCGGGAAAGACTGTGTTAGTACGACAATAGACCAACGAGGCGGAGATCGAACCACCACCCTTCGGTGATGAGTCCGACCGCTCCTGCCGTTGAGCTATTGAGGCTATAAAATGGCGGTCGCTTTCGCAGTATAATAAACCAAAGTGTTAGCCGCGTGATCCGTGGTTGCCCATTACCTAAAGATGTCAAATAATTGCAAAGAGGGATGCCCACCGGCCATTACAACGACCCAGGGAACCCAGGTATACCCCCACATAAAAGTAGATATATAGAGACGATAATAATTATGTTGTACCTATAAATAACGATCTGGTTAAATAATTAGCTTAAAAGTATGTTTCTTGAAAGTGTTATCAAAGTGGCGCTAACATTTGAAGCTGAATTTTTTTTTGTATACATTTTTTCCATTACCAACAACGTTAGTAGAAAACTAACAAACAAACCTTTTTTTATTCTTTACAAGTTAGCCTTTGACTACATTGTTTGGTGTAGGATGAAAATCCACACCCCTTTCGGTTTCTACACGACCGCTAAATCGCTTGGCGGTATGTCTTTGGCGGTAGGGTGGTAACTAGTCACGGCCGAAACCTCCCAAGCCAGACCTGGACCAACTAAAAAAACCTCAATCAGCCTAGCCGGGGATCGAACCCAGGAGCTCCGTCTTGTAAATCCACCACGCACACACCAATGCGCCACGAAGGCCGTCAAAAAAGTACCCACTTGTTGGGCACTCCTGCCCTATATTAAGTTAAGTTGGTACTCAAATGTTCAATCAACAAATTAATTAATTTGTCAACATGCTAAAAGGAAGGCCAGCGGATATCCTTGTCCTTATTATCTAAACAGATATTTTCTAAAAATAAAAACAGCCCACATATCTGGTGTATAAAAATAAATTCACCTTGACAGGCAGATATGATATGGATGTACCTGCAGATTGAATTATACCTACATTTGCTATGTTTTTAACCCCAGTGATGTATAAGATACCCTATACAAAGTATCTGAAATACAAGATACAAGATACTTTAAAAAAAATCATTTCAGATACCAGATACAAATAATTTTAAGTATAAAAAGGTATCTGAAATACTAGATACAAAATACCTCTTTCAAATACTTTTGTAAGAAAAGAACATTGAATTGAACTAGTGGACCAATTTTAAAAATTATTTCAATAGAAAGCTACATTATCAGCGAGTAATATTATTGAACTTAAGTTTATTTTTTCGAGAAATTAGAGAATTTTCACTTTCTAAGTCTGATGAAGCAATAGTCGATATTGTCGTGAACCGAAAATTGACTTTATTAGTCTTTTATAAGTATAAAAATGAATTTATAAGTTTGACGTGTCTGTCTACCAGTCTGTCTATGGCACCATAGCTCCGGAACAGATGAATAGATTTCAATTTAGTTTTTTTTTTGTATTAAAGGTCACTTATGTGCGAGTGTTGTTAGACATGTTTGATGAAAATCGGTTGAGCCGTTTAAAAGTTGTGGGATGTAAAAGTGGGAAAGAATAACCAAATGTCTGCAAATATACTCAAGTGGGGTCTCAAATGAAAGCGCACTATAAAATAATATTGATGACTTGATCGAGAATGTAATTAATAATTTCATTAAAGGTCATAAAATTATTAATTACATTCTTTATTTTTCTCTAGTTATATTTCTTAAATTTTTAATATTAATTTCGTAAAAAAAAACCTGATTCTATATAATTTGATTCTACATTAGTGAAAAATTCTTAAACCAATGAAAAGCTACATTATCAGTAAGATGTATGTATTTGAACTCCGTATTCCCACGGGAACAGAAACTACGCGAGTGAAACTGCGAGGCGTCTGCTTGTATAATAGCTATAAAAAAACAATTTATCTTTATAGACGGCCAGATTCAAGTTTAAATGAAAATTTTGAAAAACCTCGTAGGTCATGAAATTATTAATTACAATTTCGATCAAGTGATCACTGGTCAAAATTCTTTTTCAGTGCGCTTTCATTTGAGACCCCACTCGAGTATATTTGCAGACATTCGGTTGTTCTTCCCCACTTTTAACCCCCACAACTTTTAAACGTCTCGACTGATTTTCATCAAACATGTCTAAGAACACTCGCGCATAAGTCACCTTTCATACAAAAAAAAACTAAATTGAAATCGCTTCAACCGTTCGTTCGACAGACAGACAGGTCAAACTTACAACATGCCTCTTTTTGCGTTTGGCGTTAATAAAACTATACTAGACATTCAATATTTAGGTAAATATAATGAAAGTAGCTACCAGGAGAATATAGAGAGGACGTCCGTTCGAAATAAGATAGGGATGTTTACATTCACTCGATGTAAATGATATCCACGACCCATATCAGGCCGGCGAAGCCCGACTGTAAGCTTCTAGAAAATTACATTGTAATGGTCATACTAATTTTCCATTACGTCTGTTTTATGTGGGTTGCAATAAACTTTTTGGTTATATTAATAGTTGATGGACTACCTTGTTGATTAAGTGATTATCGTGACTTCGAATCACGAGGATTTGGGTTGAAGTCCTGGGTCTGAAATGAAATATTGAGCTTCTGTTTCGTCTTCAAAATTTTCGCATTGAAGCAGGCCTCACTCTTTGTACGAGAGGTGTCTCCTCATCAGTAACGATAGATCTCAGCTCTATTACCCTCGGCACTTTGGTGGGCACTTAAAATAGGTTGATAATGATCATAAGTTGTTGACGGGACATGTAGGCATACTTTGTACATGCTACAATGTAGGAACTACTTTGAACAACTTGAGGCTCATGTCTCTAGTACTTCCCAGAACAAGCTATGACATTTCTATTGAGTTTTCTATGCTATTGAGTTTTCTATTTCGTTTTAGCGATTAAGGGAAATTCTTTCCTTTATTCGTAAAATGATTTCTGCAGAGTTGTCCATACTTCCATAAAGAACTGAAATTGCCAGATCTTACAATCATTAAACGACAAATACTCTATGACTTTGGGCCTAACTTCAAATGAAACTTTAGTCAGTTTTACTATAAATGATTCCTGTCACCTTTTATGTTTTTATTAATAGGTACCTACATTAAAATTTCACAAAACTTCATTATCATAATCAAATGGCGCCATAGGGTAGCGTGCAAAAAATTGAGCATGTTGCCAAGGGAATAATCCGAAACGGCTACATCCATATAATTTGTTATCATGGTAGGGTGATCGACCTCAAACATCGGCATAGCAACCGGAAAAATTTTGTAACACAATCCTATCTCGTAACAATAGATGTCCTGTATAAATAATATGTTTATAGCAACACTGTTTTACTGTTTCCATAATAGCTTACGGAAACTGATACTGCGTCTGTTGACCTTTTTTGGTCTGGTCGCACTGAATTTATAACCTTGAATTGTTTCAGTGTAACTTTCCGATTGGATATGACATCCTTTATAATTTATGTGGGTGATAAGTTCGTATAGCAACAATTAAGAATGACGACTATTAGTGTAACAATAAACTTTGACAACAATTTAGTACAGGAAGTAGCAAGCAAGACATACTAATTTTCAATACACTAGTAGGTGTAGGACCAATCAATGTTTTTTCTTGGACAATTCCTCGTGGATGGGTACTTGCTACCAGGTTTAATTGAACTGCTTCTGACTAAAACCCTAATTTGTGTTCCAACTCGTCTTTTAGCAAATATTTAGCACACAACCGCGAAGAACAACACCTGGGCTAATTATACCATCATAAAACAAATTGTTATTCAAACTTTAAATATTTTAAGTCTGAAAGTTCAGGTCTTGGACAGAAATACAAGTCTGTTTTTAAAGGATAAAAGCTAAATACATCTAGCTTTTATGAATTTATCCTATTCCATAATGAAATCTTTAATTTAATACCGAAGTATTTATAAGTCATTATCATTGTAAAAGAATCTATGTATTAGACGATTCTACATAATCCGTTTGTTCCTCTTATAAAAGTATTTATTAATTTTTATTTTATAGCTAAGAAATTATAAATGTAAATTCGCGAGGTTTTTATTTTTCCTGTCAGGCTAAAACATTTCCTGTTTATTATGGTAACCCTATTCCAGGGTAATATTCCACAGAAGTGCACATCAATATTTTAATTTATGTCACAATAATAACTTTATCTTATCCACGCACACAAACAATGTGCGAGCGAGCTTCGGAGATAAAAGACGATTTATGTCCTTTCTTACTATCGTCACCCCCCAAGGACTTGATGTCTGCTAAATTTATGGTTTCTTGTATTGTTACCGAGTATTCCTTTATCGCAAATGGAACAACTGGTCGAAGTTCTTCAGTATCTAGGTATTAAGTGAAGAGAAAACTTTGTGCTCTGCTTTAAGCATACTGCCTGATGTGAGATTAAGGGGAAGATTTCACTAACGTCTGATAAGTTATAATGGCTTATTCACAAGTCTTGTTTTTGTCGTTTGACATAAAGTAAGGAAATGGACTATCCAACACTTCAGAAGGTGGTGAAACCGGACCTTAAAGTAATAATACTACGTATAGAAAGTTTATAATGAGACGACGAATATCTTGGCATTCTATGGATTCACTGTGGATGTGCCAGGGCCATCGTGTCACGTATGATTCAAAGAAAAATTCCGAGCAGAGCCTGGCACTTATAACCTAGGTGTAGGGTTAGGGAGTTCAAATATGACATGTTAATCACTCCCTTTCTCTGTTCGTGTTGTTCTCCCTGCCCAACCAATTTTTTCAGGATCCTTTAGTAGGATTACACCTAGAAATAAGTTGTAGATTCCAATTGCCTGGTCCTTTACTAGCTTCCTAGGATTTGAGCAATGATTCGAATTGTCTGTATATGCTACTTTTTTCATCCGTGTATTACACCGAAAAAAAATATTTAAAAGTTCAAATCTGACATTAGTCATTTTAAGTTTGATAAAGCTTTAGCGAAAGTATAACGAAAAGCAATAAATGTTCATTTAACTATATTCCTTTATCTATACTAATATTATAAAGAGGAAAGATTTGATTGTTTGTTTGCTCTGAAACTTCTAAACCGATTTGAAAAATCTTTCACTGTTGGAAAGCTAAACCATCCCTGATTGCTAGAGGCTAGTTTTAATATATTTTTCACGATCCTAACTGCGAAGCGGCGACGCGGCGCGCAGCCGCTCGCATCACGCGTTGGGAGAGAGGCTTCGCAGTTTGGATCGTGCCGCGTTGCAAGAACCAGCTCATGACTAAGGGAACCGTTTGGGTTCGAAACTAGTCGGGCATACTCCGACGTGTGTTGCAGTCGTTTTTGTATAATAAATTAATATGAATAACACTCACGATAGTTTTAAATTAAAATATTTTTGATTTGATTGTGATTTAATATATTTTTGTTGTCTTTACAGGTACTACCTGCTTGTGCATGAGAAACTGGCATTTAATGAAACGAGACCAATAGAAAGACTGATATTCTTATATTTTGTGATACATTCTAGTGTAGGTCTTAAATTATGCTCTTCACTCCGTTTGTTTGGCTTCTCTCATAGAGGAATGTTTTTAGGCCGGTTCCAAAATATAATTATTATAGTTTTCAATATTACTATTATTATTATTACAAATAAATTTGATAGTTTATGAAATAGATTTATTAGAATATTGTATTGTTATTATTGTTTAATACTCATTTCTTAATTTTGCTGTTAGTTTTATGAAAAGTTCTAAGGACATTTTTGTAATGATCTCAAAAATCATAAAAATACTGGTGCCTTAATTTAATTAGGTGTTAATATGTAATAGGTACTATACAATTGAAATTATGTTAATGAAATATTATAGCTGATGATTGATTATATGACATTATGTTGCCGAATGTTGATTATTTATATCAATTTATTTTATAAATTACCTAAGAATGAGAATAAATTATGTTAAAATTTTGATTAAACAATTCTCTACTTTTAGAATTGAAAATGAATCAAAATTACCCCAATTTAAAAGGGAATTTTCTCATTAAGACTCATTCCATCACGGTTTTAGAATCTCATCCGTATTTCTTTACTCATAGGGTTGGTTTTACACCCATCTGATAAGTGTTTTTGTCTTTGTCCTTTGACATAAGTCAGAAAGAGACAGTGACGGTTGATTAAACGTCACTCAGAGGCCGTACAGACTACTTTAGTATTTTTGTCGACGACTAAAATACTAAAGTAGTTCGAGCTAGGCTTTACAGAAAGTGGTGAAATCAGCCCCAAGTACTAATTCCGCTTTGTTTGTCATATTTACCAAAATAAGACATGTCATGGCGATGTCTTTTTTTAATAAATTGTAAATTAAAATGGAAGTTAATTAAAAAAAAATAGAATCTCGTGTAAATCAATAACGCTTTAATGATGTAGCTTAAATTAGGCTTAATTAGTACATATAAATAATACAATAAATGATTTACCAATCTATGGATTGTTTCATTTGTCTATGGTCACTCAGCAGGTGAGATATTTTGTGCAGCTGCGACTAACGTGTCGTGGATGTCCTTGGCGTATGAGATCTGAAGTCGGACTGTGTTCAAATATTGAGGGTAGCTGAGAGTAGTCTCCTGAAAATATACAGAACATATTATGAATTTAATAATTCAAAATCAAAATTAGTTTACAAGCACTTTTGAAAGTTTACCCCAACCCTACCCCTACCGTAGGGGTAGGGGTAGGGTAGAGGTGGGGTAGGGTTGGGTAGGGGTAGAATAGGGTAGGGTAGGGGTAGACGAAAGTTTACATCGACTTTCGAAATCGCGGGCGTTCGCTAGTAGATACTTACTAAAACTTCCAATGAAATAATTATATGCATTTAAATACGTAAATTTAATTCAAATATGATACCAAATAAAATCGGTGTAACATAGTCTACTTCTACAAGACTGTCTTTGTAATGAGGACATGTGTTTTTAATACATTTACAATGCGAAAATTACAGCGCGAGAGGATTACCAGCAATATATCTCTATAACTTGCTTAAAGACCTTGGCCTCGCTAGAACTGCAGCTAGTACTATATTAGAACGGGTATCCAAAGCTGTTCTAATAGGATCTAACCAAATTGGCTAGACAGGGAGAACAATACGAGCGGAGGAGGGAAGTGTTGATCGATCGTCAAGAAATTTCTTAACTCTACATCCTGTAGTCACAAGTCCAGGACTCTGCTCAGAGTTTTTCTCTCTACCATGCGATGGACCAGGCACCTGCACGATGAATCCGTGGAATGCTAAGATATTCGTCTCTTACCTTGACTGCTATCTCACCTGATACATACAATACATTTCAAGATGAAAGTGGGTTTTTAAAGTCTTTGAAAGAGGTACAAGTTTATTCTACCTATATCTCTGACGGTTTTTACTTGGCAACATACCGGAATCCATCTGTTTGCATTGAAAATGAGATGAGGAAATGACGACATGGGTTGTTTTACCTACAACAGGGCATAGATCAGGACTTAGCGTCATATATGTCGTCTGATGTTTAATTATATCTACAAACATCTAGTAAGAGTTTGTTTCTCGACCTCTCGACTCGACTATTTTTTTAAACCCCGACATAAAAGATGGTGGTATTATACATTTGATATAGCTCTCTGTGCCATCGTAGTAAACGAATACTGTACAACATTATTCTTGTGCGGTTTATTTGTTATATAGTTTTTAATCGAGATGATTAGACTCATAGTTAGTAGTAGGTAGTTAATCATTAGTTCTATACGATATAGGAGTAGGTAAACCAACTCGAATATATCGGCGTTTTTCTTCAAAATCAAAATCAAAATCAAAAATCATTTATTTCAAGTAGGCTCAGTTTACAAGCACTTTTGACACGTCAGTTGACTATTTGTAAAGATTCTACCACCGGTTCGGAAGGCAGGTTCTGCTGAGAAGATACCGGCAAGAAACTCAACAGTTGCTCTTTTGAAAAAGTCATACAGTATTATAATTTACAATTGATAACAATTACAATTTCTTATAGTTTTATTTCCTGTGTGAAGGTGGAAGCTGATCCAATGGCCTCCAAGCGCTTTTATCTTTAAGGAACTCATCAATGTTGTAGTAACCTCGACTAAGTAAATGTTTTTTAACACATTGCTTAAAGCTATGCATTGGCAGGTCCATCACAGTCTTGGGATCTTTAATGATGGAAAGAATTTCTGACATAAAATTCGATCCAAACTATTCGATTATTAAAACTTATTGAAATTTTTTTTCATGTAAGTCATTTTAAAACCAACGAAATTTCAATATTTTAAACCGACTTCAAAAAAAGAAGGAGGTTTCTCAATTCGACAACATATATTTTTTTATAGATGTAGCTAAGAATATTCTAAGATTATGGTTTTACGAGAACATTTTCACATGGCGTTATATTATCTAAATTAGTATTATATTGTGTAAAAATAACACGTGAGTGTATTGCGAATCAGAGAAAATGGTCCAAAATTGTATGCAGCCCAGGATAAATCATTGTACCCTGGCGAAAAAAAAAGAAAATATTTTTTTTAACTATTTCTGATTTGTATAATCAGAAATAGTTAAAAAAGAAATCTACGAATTTACTCTTATTCTTTCGAAATAATATTAATTCTCTCCCAAGAAATGCAACACTAATATGGGTAATTAATGGCGGATTGATGACGTTTTCAATGCAGTAGTCGATTTGACGTTTGCTGTCAATTGTCACGTCATAGTCGCTTTAAGGGCGCCATCTTGATATAACTCAAAAACTTGGGTTTTAATTTTATTTAATTCTTTTTATTTAGTTACATGTATTCACTTATTTAGATTTTAATAAAATCCTTGTACTTTTTAAATTTTAATGATACGGGGTACAAGAGTGAACCTGAAATGGACCATCTCCTTTATAGTTATTCCACATCCATTTGTGTGTAGTGTAAGTTCACACAATATATTTATTGGCGTTATTTGCGATGTGTGAAATTACCTCCTCCTCGTCAAATGATAGACAATTACGTTGGTGAATTTAGGTGCGATGCAACTCTAAAGTTAATTCCTCTATGGCCGATAACGATGAATAATTACTCGAGCAACCGCTGGGATACATATTTCTACAAAAAAAAAAAAAACTCGTACTAGACGCACGGAGCTCACAGGATCGCATCTGACCGTAATGTTATACGTAAATCGAAAACATTCCACGAGAACCTTGGGTTACATGATAACATGTACTGCAATATTTTATAAACAACTCAAGGGGACCCGTTACTTTGTATCGTTTCTATATTTAGATAACGTAAATAACATTTTTATTCTGACTTGGGACCTAATGACCTTTGTCAACGAGGAAATATTATAATCTTAAAAACATGTTCATAGCTTATGACACAACATAATTTTTTTATAGAAATAATTGACAGACCAAGTAGGAAAATGGCCCACCTGATAGTAATAAGTAGAAAACCATTGCATATAAGGTTTCTTATACACTTCTTTTATTCGAAATTGGTACATTTCTGCCCCATGTTACCCAATTCCATTTGACAGCTAATGATCACTACTATCACCCCTTAAAGGGATCGCTATACCAGTGACCCTGTATTGTATGTTCTTTGTGGTGTACAAAGTGTATTTTCTTTCTTTCCTAATATAATAGAATATCGTGAAATATTATCAATTACCTGTGCAGCCGATCCAGAGTCCAGTCTTGACGGAATGACATTGAGAGGCAGATAATGTGCCGCGGATTGCGCTTGTTGTATGCAGGTTATTGCAGTCCTCTGTAAAAAATATCATTAAGATAATCATTAACCATTCGCTGCCCGCAAGTATTTTATCGAAAAGCCTGTCTGCGTTGAAGAAGCCGACAGTCAGGGAATGCGGTTTTAATCTACCGTACACAACTGAGAGCACAACACATATAATCTATAGTATTTACACTCCCTGAACATGCAACTCGACATTGTAGACAATATTCAGGTATTATTTGTTTAAATAACTTCCGTTGTTTACTATGAAACTAAATGAAATTAAGTCAATTAGCCACATTTGTTTGCCTCAATTACGCGCTAGTGACATATCTAATAGTATAAAATATCGATGCAGACTTAAACATGGCGGTAATACCAGACTAGATCAGTCCTCTATTACTTGTAAGTTTATCAAAATTCAAATTCCAGCGGCATTATTGGTGGCTCGAGACCGTTTTATTAGGTAGTCCACGCTAGAAGTCTATGACCAGCAGTGGACTCCATCGGCTGTTATGATTATGACGAGGCATACCAGCGCTTTTGAAACACAATTAAGTTTTGTCTTGTGTTTACAGTGACTTCCTGACGTGACGACCTTCGAACTAGTGGTAACAAGTTTGAAAGTCATAATATTATAAACATAACAATCTTACAATGTAACTGACACAATCTAACTGTAAACAAAATCTCTAATAACTTTTCCAACAGTCAGGTAAACATCTAGACGTAAACATTATGGAAGTCATTTATCGCCTTTCACCTATAGCTGACATTTGGAATTTTCTTCATAAGGGCTCGTCCATAATGCACTGATCAGAGAGTTACAATAAGCGGTTGGTATATCACTAATAGGTACAAACTAATAGGTACCTATTATAATAATTGTATGGAAGGGTTGATGAGAATGGAAAAAGCAAGGGAGATAAGTAAGGATCAAAGTAAGTGGAAGAACGTTGTCTCTGCCTACCTCTATGGGAATTGGCGTCGGGTATATCTAAAAATATAAGAGTTCGTTGAATGTTACTTGTGAGATTTCCATGCCTTTTAAATTTTGGTAGTGCTAATTTCTGTACAGTGAAATAATAAACAAACAAAGATTTGGATACTTTTAGTAGTAGTTGAGCACGAACACTAGACTCCGTGTCAGGAAATAAGTCCCGCGGGTAAAACCTGTACTAAAATTGAAAGCGCCTTACACAAATGACAATAAGACCACCATTACCAAATGACTATGAGCGCCATTTAGACATTAGCGCCGCCATCTGCTTGGTTTCATCTTCTATTTAATTTAACGTAAGTGTAATTTTCTTTTTAATTTTAAATGTTATAGCTTGGCAAGTTCGTTGATGACACTCATGATATGCGGGCGAAGGGGAGAAAGGACTGCGCAGGTATGAAGTCGTGAGCGTGGGGCATCGCTACCTTCTGCGCGGGCCATCAGGAGTGTTACGAACGAATTTGCCAAACTCTAGTACGACCTAGTCTTTGTGCATGATGTACTTAGCGCCTTTAAGCATTTCTTTATTTCTTCTTTTCTTGGTATTTCTTTCTTTTGTTTGTTAATTATTTTTGTTCTTAAATATTGTATTATGTAATAATAACCAGTGCACAGTAAAACCAACTGTGGTTTGTGTTGCACTATGGTTAGGCTTAATTGAAATGTGTTTTTGTTGAATAATAAACAAAAAAAAAATAATAAGTAAAATTATACGAGTTTAAAAAAATTCAAAGGCGCCATCGTCAAATCTGTAAAAAATCGGCATTGGCCGATTTTTTACAGATGTTACAGAAATAATCATTGGATTATGTAGGTAGGTATTAATAACTTATTTATTCATTTATTCGTTTTTAAGCTTTATTTTTGACATTTTAGTACTTCTTTAATATATGAACTGTTTTTACGAAGCACCATATTTCATTTGTCGATCATAAATTGTTTTTCATAACAAGCCGATATATAATCAATGTGTCCAGCACTTACTTATTTTGTTTTATAACATGTACTGTGTAGTAGGTGTATCAAATAAAAAATAAAAATAATAAAAAACCTTGCAAAGAAAATAAATAATGATCCTCTCCTATACGAGCTGTGATAAAGCTCTCTTTTTAGGTACTAAGTTTTCGCAAGCACTATGGACAGCGCCTAACATCAGGCGATAGAATACCTACTGCATTACTATGTAACGCTTAACCAGTAAACATATATGCGTGAATGCATCCGAGAGCAACAATTAACTTATTGACCCGGCAACCAATAGAATTAGTTATAGATGGCCTTATCTCTGATGTCTTTGCATGACTCCTTATCGTTCTGTGAGCAATAACAAGCAATGTACTGTTAATGTAAAGCTTGGTACGCACTTAGGTTTGTCACTAAAAAGGTTGTACTCGTCTATATTCTAATAGTGGATACGCGCGACTCCGTCCGCTCTTAGACCTCCTCAATCTGACCCTCTCTCAATATCTAGTAACTATAAACTATCTCTCTGCCAAACATCATCTTAGTAGGTACGTCTAGCGGTTTTCGATAGTTTCATAGTATTAATTTAGTAGATTTAACAAGTGACTGTTGAAGCAGCTCCTAAGGACACAAATCGTACGTCATAAGCCGTGGTTCGACGTTAACCAACTTTATATTGTCAATATTGTTGACTACACTGGGTATTAAAATATTATAAATATATCATTTTTTGTTTTTAATGATGTGTACTAGGTTTTTGAAGGCAATCATTCACTGAAGACAAGCTTATAGAAAAATCTTACGTGATGAAGATTATTTAGACTTGCACTATACGATGTACGATGTACTTAGCTAGTTCTAGATAAATTAGTAAAATGGTAAACGAAAAAATATACCCTAGCTGTGTTTGTTGTGGGCTCTTTTAAGACCAAGGCGCGTTTGTTTTTGACTATCGACTTTTATGTGAAAAAAGTCAGTTTGATTCAAAGAAATACAATGTGTACCACAAGCCTAATATTCTCAAAGTATTGTGACGCGATGCGTCGTACGATTGCGTAAATGCATTTTTCTCCGCTGATTGTGTTGGTTAGCATATTTATAGTATTTAGTAAACAAAATAAACAGAATAACTATTGAATGCTTATCTTTAGAGGAACAGATTGTAAGGATGGACTTTGCATGAAGAATGCTTCAAAACAACATAACTAACAACTAAGCTAACAAAAGGGGAATGCCTATCCCCGGCGCAGGCCTACCCTAACCATCCGGCAGTTTACCTAAATCTAAAAAATCTTGTTAATTCTATTATAATAATGAAATCATAAACATTATCAAAAAAACTTTGCTACAACATATTACATTTTTAATTCATATTTAATTTGTCTACAACAGGGACAAGCTAAGATCGTTGACTTTTAAGATATGACAGCCTGAGTTTTAAGATATTTTTTTTGGTTTTTTTTGTTTGATAAGCTTGTTGGTAACGGAAAAAAATAATACAAAAATAAATAAAGCTTCAAATGTTACATCGCCGCTTCGGTACACCGGCAAACATTTTGCCCTAGAAGAGTGATAAAAAATGTATTTTGCTTCAAGAACCATGCTTTTATTAAGCCAATTAACCAGATCCTTATTTATACATTATACTATCATCTCCATATACTTTTATACGAGGGTATACCTAGATTCCCTGAGCCAACGTTTTTGGATTTAACCCAATCCTCTCAGATATAGGTGTTGTATTGTAATTTATATTTGTATAAATTCCATAAAAATATATTAAACATTTAATTTAAAATAAACTGTTAACTTACAAGATGTAGTTCCATTTGATCACAAAGAGAAAAGAATTCTTCTAGATTTTTGTCAAATCTTGGCACTGGGTTATCCATACCTTTCCTGTAAGAATAAAAAGCATTTATTTAAATAACTTTACTTGCCTGCTTCATTGGTCCACTGGTTAGCCTATGCTGTGAGGGTTCAGGCTTCAGAATCTGAGGTTCTTGGTTTGAGTCAGTGAATATTGAGCTTTATTTTCCTCCAATACATTCTCATTAGCAGCCCAGAGTTGACAAATCAGTGGTGGAACACTCTTCTGCATTAGAGAGCATCAACATAAAAAAGTGACCCTCTAAACTCATATTGGAATCTCCTCTTAATGGAGGGAGGCATGGCCCATTGGCCATTAAAATTTACTGATTATTTTTTCTCTCATGATTAAAGTAAGATATAGTTTTAAAATCACCACACTGGCCCAATGCAGATTAGCAGACTTCGCACGAGCAGATAATTAATAAAAATCTTAGATATGCAGGTTTCCTCATGATGTTTTTACTTTCACACATTGAGACATGTGATATTTAATTTCTTAAAATGTACATACTCAAGTGAAAAGTAGGAGATGCATGCCCCGGATGGGATTCGAATCTACACCCTCTAGAATAGGAGGCAGAGGTTATGTCTACTCTGTTGATATTATCAAGCTTATATTTTGACAAATACAACATTCTAAGAAGAGTGAGTGAAGATGTATGTTGAAGATCTGATTCTTTTCTTAAATTACATGATTATTTTTTTCAACAAGTATCTGACAATTATGGAGATGTCAACTTGAGTTTTTTATAATATAATCATCAGAAGTTGTTTTGATTATTAATCTATACTAATATTATAAAGAGGCAAAGTTTGTGGTGTTGTAGGGGGTAATCTCTGGATCAATTGACCATAATTTTGAAAATATTTTACCATTAGAAAGCCACATTATTTGTGAGTATCAAAGGCTATATTTTACCTCAGTATTCTCACAGAGACAAATTACGCGGGGGAAACTGGCTAGTAAAAATAACAAAATAGTTTCCTTCCTTTAAATTAAATTAGAATTTAAAATTCTTTGGGTCATTATTAGTGAAGTTATTATATAGTAATCTTAGTTCTTTTCCTTAGGACTGATTACACAACTGACTTTGTCAGATGTCCCCAATAAAATATTGTAAAATTATTGTATTAATTTGAACTGACAGATACATACTGTGTACTTGAATCCACATTGTAATTCTGATGTAAAATTTGAGCTGCAGACTTTAGTGTCATCTGAAACATTTAATTCATGCATTAAAATATAAAATGTCCGAATATAGTGTATATTTTTGTTAAGCTTGTCTGGTCATAAATCAATTATTTGTTTACTTAGTAATCTATGGCTACTGCTTACATTTACCCCATAGTTATACATTATAATCTACTAACAAAAATATACTGCTTCATCACATAATTTATTATGAAAAGAAATAGACAAGGAAATTATTGTGCATCTATCATTATTATTGTACCTATGTATATGTGTAGGTATGGGTAGGGTAGGCGTAGAGTAGAGTAGTGGTGGGTAGGGATAAAGAAGAAGTGCATATAGGGTCCGCTAGTAATAGTATAAAAAGGAGGTATTTGTATGAAGTTGTTACAAGAGTGAGAGTATAAATATGAGGATGTTTGATGAATTGAGTTCAGTTCTTTATTAGGCAGCGTGAACGCCGTCACGCTGCCAGTCGCGTTAGTGATGTATGCGATAATATTTTGTGTTGTAATCATCATAACCATAAATTGTTTAGTGTGGGCATAGAGAACATGTCTAGCAGGGGAGGTGAGTGTTAATGCATTCTGAAAGGGTTCTTTAAAACCTACACCCATGATCACAAGTCCTGGGACCTGCTCGAGATGTTTCCTCTAACACAAAATGATGGTACAATCACCTTAAAAATTGTGTCTGTTGATAATACTCACAGGCAAGGATTCACGCAAGGAACCCATCAAAGTTTTGACTTTGGAAATGTTATCCATTTTGTCCTGTTGAGGTTGTTGTGGTATCGCCTGCTGAACTTGCATTTGTTGAGGCGATGGTATCAGGGATACCGATGACATGGGCTGCATAGGCATATTCACGTTGGGATTCGCCCCCACGGGATTCATTGGTACGTGCATGTTCATTTGATTCATTGTCGTTGAATTATTGGATGTGCTACTAGAATTAAATCAATTCAGAAAATCTAAAAATAAACGTGCGAGGTATTTTTTAATTTTTCTGATTGTTTTGTGTCTTTGTAGTTTGTTTATTTTTGCAAAATTTCTTCAAAAACTCTGTCGTTGTCAGTTGACAAATCGACATTTGCCACAGATTAATAACATTTGCCGATTTGCCGATTTGATCTTTTTTTATTCACTAGCTTTACGGCATTGAGTTCTAGTTTTTATGAGCCATATAGACAATCACAATGCAACATAGAGTTAAGAACAATTCGTCAAAATGTCCTTTTGACGTTGAAAATTGACGATAATACGAATTTTTCAATTTAAATAAAGTATAAAATTGAGCCGTTTGTAATGAGAAATATCAATCTAAAATAAGTTTGCCAGTCACTGTATTGAAATTTAAAGTATATAACAGAGAGCCTTTTATATAGATATATATCTAATCAAAGCTAATGCAAAATCACAAAAAAAAATTAAAATCTCGGCTCAAAAAGACTAGAAATCAGAGCCGTAAAAAATGTCAAAATGTCACTTTCGTTACTCGTTTAGCTCAAAAGTCAAAATCAAACATTTTTGAAGTTTCTAGTCTATAGTGATCTGTGTTTGAAGTTTGAGTAAAACCGCGAAAAGTTGACTTTAATTTTAAACTTCGTGGACAAAATATGTTGTATAATGAATTCTACTTTTAAGATATATAATGCAACTGAAGTTTGGCAGGTAATTTACTAAACATTTCAATAAACCAATGTATCTACTTTTTCATCTACAGCTTCCAGTCCAATATTTTTTATTCGTATTCGTCTTTAACATTATCAGCTTAATTAAATAGCCCCCTACTCCTCTTTTCTATGAGGATTTAGAGCTTAGATGGACCGTACTGCTCCCATGAAACTGTAGTTTATATGTTGTACCTAAATGATTTTTAAAATATTTCAGATTGAAACAAGTTTACCTTCAATACCTAGCTTTAGCCAAAGCCTCGACAAAGTACTTGGTAATGATGGAGTACAATTAGGATCAATTGTAGAGTTGTTAGGCTTGCCTGGCACAGGAAAAACACAACTCTGGTTCATACTTACTTTTTTCAAGACTCAATACAGTAGTGTAGCTTGCCTCCGAAGGGCCCTGTATCAAAATTAGTTGGGGGGCCCAATAGGCGAGCGGCAAATCCTGAATATCTCTTTAACAGTATTTATATTTTTTTCTCCAGGAAGCACCAGATTAAGAGAAATTGTGGTTTGAATTTTACAAATTTTATAGTTACATTGCTAAGGCACTGGCCATAAATCTGTAATATAATCCCCACCCTTAGGATTTAGTTTGTCTTATAGCATAGTGGACTCACACTTAAAATCGATTCAGCATTTAAAACCATTAACCATAATTGTTTGACAAACAGCAAGATACAAAAAAAAATGTAAATAACTAATACTTGAGAAATCGCAGTGATCTTGAAATGACAGACAAACACTTCAATTTTATTTTTTAATTTAAATTTTAACTAAATCAACACATATAGATTATGCTTTAATAAGCTGTCTTTAGTTTACAGCTCTGCACCTCTATTCAAATACCAAAAGTATTGGGAGGTTTATACTCTGAAGCTCTCTATGTAGACACAAATACTAACTTTACAATTAGTAGATTTAAGGGTAAGTTCTGTGTTTCATATTTAAATTTCAAATATTGCACAAAATATATATATTTTGTCCAATATTTGAATTGTCCAGTTCAAATATTGGACAAAATATATATATATATTGATAGTAAGTCAATTGTGACTTACACACAAACCTCTTCAATGACCACAGACTAGCCTAGCTGTGTATACTAATTACTTACTAGCGGACGCCCGCAACTTCGTCCTCCCTTAGACCTCTTTAATCCAGGCCCTCCCTTAGGCCTTACAGTAGTAAGTATCGCTGTAAAAATGGAGTAACTTCTCTTATTTTCCCAACATTTGCCTTCACTGCTCTGCTTCTATTGATTGTAGTGTAATGAAAAGTATACTATAACCTGTCCAGGAGTATGAAGAATAATTGTACCAAGCTTTGTTTAAATCCGTCGAGTAGTTTTTGTTTCTATAATGAACTTACAGACAGCCAAACACTAATCAACTCCCCATAGTCATTTTGGAAATATATTTCATGTAGAGAATTGACCTCTCTACAGATTTATAGACTAGGGTAGGGGTAGGGTAAGGTAGGGTAGGGGTAGGGTAGAGGTAGGATGTGGGTAGGAGTAGGGTAGTGTAAGTGTGTCAAAGTGAAGCTCTACTGGGTCCGCTAGTTGCCATTTAAAAAATTAAACTCTGCCTTGCATTATGTGACTAGTAGAAAATGTAATATTCTAACTTATTATATGTTAATTTTATAGAAATTCTGTTCTCAAGCTTATCAAAATGTCAGCAATTGATGGAGGCTTCAATATTGATCAACGAAGAGGATGCTTTAAGGAAATTGCATTATGTCAATGCAATTGGACTTGAAAAATTCTGTGCATTTATGCATCAATTACCCAATTTAATAAATACTAGACCAAATGTAATTATATGAATTCATAGTATGTATAGATGTTGCAGCAATTTGGCTAAAACTTAATTCAGTCACTTAATTTGACTCTGGCAATCAATGAGCGTCAGTAGCGCAACGGTAAGAGTGATCCGACTAATCACTGAGGGGTGGTGGTTCGATCCCCGCCCCGTTGATCTATTGTCGTCCCACTCCTAATACAGTATTTCCCGAAAAGTTGGAGGAGAGTGGATATATTTGTCATGTTTAAAAGATATGGCAAATATTCTTTAAAAAAAAAACAAAACAATGAAAATCATAATTTAATCCTGATGATTGCAACATATACCTATGTACATTCTTTGGATTATAATATAGAATTACTTTATATAAATGTTTTTTGTTTTTAGATTAAACTTATAGTTATTGATTCAATAGCTTTCCCATTTAAAGACGGTATCACACTGAAACAAAGAACTGGTTTGCTGTACAGACTGATGGCTGATTTGAATAAATTAGCTGTAGAAAAACAAATTGCTGTAAGTATGATATTATTTACTTATTTCATATTGAGTATAAATATCTGTAATTATGTAAAAGTATGCCTCGTTGATAGTGGTTAACCTGAATTGCATCAAATCACGAGATTCCTGGGTATCTTGGAATTGGCTACAAAATACTTACTAAGCTTTATTTCTTTCTAGAAATTTTTAGGAGTTGGTGGCGATATTTCTAGTTTATAACTAACCTAGATCGTCGCCGACGGTACGATGAGCGCATTATACTATCGCAACTCGTTCCCGCCAACCGATCGCTACCCCTCTCTAACTCCTACTCTTTACGGAAACAAGTCGCGCCACCTAGCGTCGAGCGATGTCATATCCGTCTCAAGACTACTATTTCCTAGACTACTTTTACATTATACTATATACTTACTTATACATTTTTAGATAGTGATAACTAATGAAATGACTACAAGAATAGGTCTGTCGTCTGGAGCTATAGTTGGCGCACTCGGCGATGCTTGGTCACATCGTTGTAACAAACGTTTATTGCTATCGGCGCCTGATCCTCTGGCCAATGTTAGATTGGCTGTGCTGCTTAAAAGTAATAATTCTCCAGAAACTGTTGGCAAATTTCAGGTAAGTAATAAATTACCTACTTATGTAGGTACTTTATTTGAATTTTACACTAATATTTTCTATAATATTGAAATAGATAAACGGCTAACTCACGTATTATTAGCGGAGTATATCCGACTAATTTTGAACCCAAACCCTTAGTCATGAACTGGTTCATGCCACCCTGTGTAACCCTATCTGCGGTCCGCTCGCGCAACCTTTCGTGTAAATCTATACTAATATTATAAAGTTTGTGGTGTTGTAGTACTAATCTCTGGATTTATACTGAACGGATTTTGAAATAAATAAGATAAAAGCGCGTGGAGGCCATTGGATCAGCTTCCACCTTCACACAGGAAATAAAACTATAAGAAATAGGGATGATGACAGTTTTTTAAATTGTATATAAATTAAAAGTATACTAATAGTAAAGCAATTTTGTAAAAGGAACAGGGTATCTGCGATCATTACTTTCGAAGCTACAGGCATTTAAAGAGTCAGATTTGCGGCGCTGCCGCGGATCCCTGAAAAACGCCCCATACAAAATGGCTTGAAATAATGACGTCATAGGCAATGTAGTGATCGTTAGATTTGTATGCGCGTTCAAACAAAATTACTAATATCTTTGTTATTTGTGCGTTTATGCTTATAGTTCATATATTAAAAAATGTCACATTTAATGTAAGGAAGCTAAAACTGTATGAATTTTCATCTAATTACAATAAAATATTTTTAATAGATTTTGAAATTTTATAATCTCATTTATTTTACAAATATCCAGACAATCTTTGCTTTTTATGTATAAATTAGTTAACATTGACCCTATTTACCCGAATGTATCATAAAAATCAATATATTCAAACCTAGTCATCATCCCCATTGTAATTGTTATCAATTGTAAATTATAATACTGTATGACTTTTTCAAAAGAGCAACTGTTGAGTTTCTTGCCGGTATCTTCTCAGCAGAACCTGCCTTCCGAACTGGTGGTAGAGTCTTTACAAATAGTCAACTGACGTGTCAAAAGTGCTTGTAAACTGAGCCTACTTGAAATAAATGATTTTTGATTTGATTTGAAATATCACTAGAAACCACGTTATTTGTGAGTGTCATATTTTATTTGATCTCCTTATTTTCATAACATAACATAATCACGTCATTACCTACCTGTAGCTGTTGTTCTATTTCAATATTATATATAGGTATCAAGTTAGTTTTAATCGAACATTTTTTTTTATTTTCGGCAATTACCATAAACACTGAGTTGGATACGTACAATTCTTATTTAAAATTGTCGAGTTACACTATGTTTATACAAACTTTGAATGTTATAAATTTAAGATGCGCACCACGACTTATTATCCCCTGAAGACAAAATTTCATACTGTCGACCAATAGCGAAAATATCGCTTTCGTTGCGATTGGATGAAAGAGATATTTCCGGTTTGGTCGGTATTGGTCGACCATGTATTTTACATATGTCATGACGTTCATCTTAGGTTTTTAATTTATTACAGTATGCATGTGAATAATCTATGCCATTATAATATATTTTTCAATTTCACTATGGGAATATGATGTAACGAGATTAGATAAAATAAATTATTCAAAAATTTAATTCATTATTATCTCATCGAAATTTTACTAGGCAACCTATTTGCAATGTGTCAATGTGACTATTTTCTATCATTTATTTCTTATTCCAAATAAATAACAGATGAGGGTATATATTTGTTATGCCGGATCTCATACTATAGGCAATGTCAAAAATGGTAATTTTTAAAGTTCAAAGTTTAAGTATGTATGTACATTCGGTGTACCCTTACCCTTACCTTAATTACCTTATGCATGGACCTCCAAACACAACGATCTCGAGCCGCCAGCATCCAGCGGCTCCCTGCAACCCGCTTGATATCCTCGGTCCACCTAGTGGGGGGTCGCCCAACACTGCGCTTTCCGGTGCGGGGTCGCCATTCCAGCACCTTGGGGCCCCAACGTCCATCGGCTCTTCGAACTATGTGGCCCGCCCATTGCCACTTCAGCTTCGCGACTCGTTGAGCTAAGTCAGTGACTTTGGTTCGTCTGCGGATCTCCTCATTCCTGATTCGATCACGCAGAGAAACTCCAAGCATAGCTCGCTCCATCGCCCGCTGAGTGACTTTGAGCCTTCTAATAACATTCGGTGTAACTCAACTAATTATAATAATTTTATCTAACTCAGTTTTTATTGTATTTGTAATGTTTAGTCATTCAAGCACCCATCGTAGACCTAGAATTTTGACCCTGTTTTTATTTCATTCATTTTTAATCAAATTATTTTTAATCACACTGAAATTAATGACAATGTTGATAAAAATAATGGGTTTTCAGATAACACAGGAAGGTATTCGGGATATTGATTGAAAAGCGATTGGAACATACATAGTTTTATTATTAATGTATTTAAATACATATAATACATCGTAAACAAAACTACAGCACCAATAAATATCTCATTTTCACAAAAATATCAAGCTTTTATTTCTATAACATTTCAACAGTATATAATAAAGGCAGTTTCATATCGGAACTTAGCTTTGCAAGTGCAATACAAATATTCGTACAATTTGAAGTCTTATTATGCATTTTCTTATGAAACAATAGTGAGTAACACCCGTTTGTAGTCGCCCTTCGTATCATCCTGCAAAATATTACATTCACATCTGTTATAGTACTAATTTTGTATACATGCACAAAACATTTAAAAAGTTAAAACAAGTTACACGCAAACAATACAATTATTTTGCAGGATTTAAGCACTAAGTGTGACTAGCACATTCTTGAAGTCACCATCAAGGTCGTCCTGCAAAGATACCGAAAAATCGAACACTGTAGCGTTTGCAAAAGTAACAAAAAATTAAAAAAAAAAAGAAACTGGCCCATAATTTCTATTGATACATCACACAACGTGCAATCGAGATTATAGCATGAGATTACAAATCAATCATCAGTGTATTAATTTAATTAATATAACTTAAAATAATAAACGTTTAAAAATGCAACAGTAAGTAAATCGTACCATTTGTAAATTGTATATAGGGTACAGATTAAATAAGGTCACACCACACAGGTTATACAATGTAGCATGGCGTGTGTAAATTGTCTTTAGTCTGTAGAAGGCTTAATAAGCCATTGCAGATAGGAGATGACCGAGTGAACCATCTACCTCCTCCTGAAAAATGGCAACAACTACTTGTAAAAAAGCATCCTACACACTCGAGGCACCAGCCACCATGCACTCACGTCTAGAAGCTGTTATCTACTGTGCAAAGAAAATTACGTGACAATGGGAAAAAATAGGAAGCAAAATATACAGATCTTTAGTATAAAAATTTACACCCGGCATGGATAACCTAAGGTATGGCACACTGAAGACAAAACACTGTGTATAGTTTGTGATGAGTTTTGAGACTTTTTTTGTGTATGAAATATTGATAGATACAATAAGAAACCAAGATACGAATTCCCTTTAAAGTATGATCTATAGAAATGTTCCCAAAAAATTCATAACTTCGTGCAATAAAAACAACAAACTCTGTTTCATTAGCATGCAATTTTGTATCAAACGTCTTGGGGAATTCTGCCTAATTTAAGATATCTATTTTAGAGATATCTACATCCAGGCGCTTTGATTTTCATCTTGTTTGTTCAACTTGTTATTTAATAATTTTTTGTTTGTTTATTGATCAAAGATTAATGAATTGGACTGATATTTTTCTAGATATAATTTCAATTGTTTCACAAAACAATTCCGTTTGCAACTGAGATGAAATGCACAAAAGAAATTTAATAGTACCTGGATTTTTCCAGGATTCCTTCATCAGATCCTGACCTTCTTGGAAGTCTACCCTTTCAACCAAAAAGTTTTCTAGCGTACTGTCACCAGAAAGTGCAAAAAGATCCTGTATACATTTTTCAAAGTAACGCATTTTTTGATTGTCTTGGTCCTTAACGTATCATTACGGTGTAGCTTAGGTATTTTGTTTTCAGTGTTCGTGTACCCTAGCACTTATGAACCTAACAATTGACAAAAAGAATTGAGAACAATAAAAAGTAGGTGAATGCATTCGTTGTGATCCCGATCATCCGTGAGACAATCTACTCGACAAGAGTGAGTAAAGCCTTCTTGTAGTCTCCGGATGTGTCACCCTGAAATCAAAATGTTTCACTATTCTAAAACGCTGTATGTTTAGGACAATATTCAACAACTTCATTCTTCAATTTAATATAGTTACGATGAGAATCGCTTTAATCAATGTATTTGAAAACTTTTTAGGTTATGTTGTTTAAAACTCCGATGTTTAAACTAAAAATAATTTTATGTACTGTAACAAATTTTATAAAAATAATTTCATTGATAACTTTATCGTTAAAAATATAGTTGATGCGAGTATTATTACCCAGAGGGTCATTCAAGTTTTAGTATCTGTTTTGTGTTTAGAAAAAACGGGTTGTAAAGGTGGGTACAGATTGGTGCAATGCAACATGTAATGTAATATTCTGCCTTACATTGCATGTTCCCTGCAGCCTTGGACGTGTGGCGCGCGCGGTACGCGCATTGACTACGAATCATTCGAGAACATCTGTTCCCGCATTTCGTAACAAACACTAGCCCTCACCGCCATGATCGTTGCGCATGCGAACAAAACGAACGACCGTCCACGGCTCAGTCCTGCGCACACTGCGCGCCCATTTGTGTTCGTACCAAAAACCGACAAATCTCGGATCGAACCGCGCGCGAGTTGTAACGCTCGGAGCGTGCGCGACCCAGGCGTAGTTCGTGCGCGCGAGGCGTCCAAACCACGAGAACAAACACTAGCCCTCACCGCCATGATCGTTGCGCATGCGAACGAAACGAACGACCGTCCACGGCTCAGTCCTGCGCACACTGCGCGCCCATTTGTGTTCGTACCAAAAACCGACAAATCTCGGATCGAACCGCGCGCGAGTTGTAACGCTCGGAGCGTGCGCGACCCAGGCGTAGTTCGTGCGCGCGAGGCGTCCAAACCACGAGCATTCGTGATACATTGCAGCAATGTGGACGTCAAATTCTTGCATTGCATGTTGCATTACATGTTGCATTGCACCAATCTGTACCCACCTTAAGAATTTGTGCAGTGAGTGACCTATGTATTGTATATCCTAGTAGCTACTGATTTGATTATGCAAGTGTCTACTGGCTTGTTCTGCGTATTTTACTGTCTCTTTATGTTTCTTTCTGTGTATATTTTTAATTTTTATGATATAATTCGAAATACTACACTACACAAACTAGTAAATCATTTACATATTATTTATATTAAAGATTTAAAAAAAATCTTAAAAGGTATCACTGGTATTGCAATTTACAACATGTCAAATGCAATATATATTATAACAAAAACAAAAAAATAACATATTCATATACAAAAAGATATTTACGTTTAATTCACAATACAGAACCAACAGAAGTTATTGACAATAATAATAATATTAAAGAACAAACATAATATGGATCTAGCTTCTTATAAGATACGTTAAAATTTCACTACAATGAAAAACCAAAAATTTATACAAAGATATAAATAGATCTGTATACATTTTATTTGCTTGGAAAATATCTAAAGTGAACAAGTGAGGTAAATAAGTATAATGAAGAAAGAATTTGATACGTTTTCTCATGCTGATTAAAGATGTCGAAGCATATTGTTATGAATATTTATCTATTTATTATAAGTATAGATATATCATAGAAAGTATGGGTCAGCGTCGTATATATCTGGTAATTGTAGATTTTTCATGCTGTAGTTACGAATCGACCGACGTACAAATACACATAGCGAATGGTTAATATTAGCCAATAGTTAGTTTATAGGATGTATTCCCAAAAATTAATGACATATTTTGATGCGTGAATATGTGTGGTCTAAAATCCGTGATAATTGGTTAGGTTTTGTAATATTTCATAATGCATTAACGTATAATATATGAACATAATTTTATGTATTAAATTATTTTTTAAACTGGTCCTTCGAATTAAAAAATTAACATTAAATACTTTATTAAATTGCATAATAAAAAGCTTGGAAAAAAATACGAAAGTATGATAAAAAAAACGTATTTAACTTAGCGTTTTGCAGTTTAAAATTCTGCCTAATTTAATTAATTTCTTGTTTAAAACTACCTAACAAAAATTTTAAAAAAAGGTCTTTAAGTACAAATTGAAGGCACCAGAGTTTGAAACTATTATACGACACAAAAAACTATAAAAAAGTTATATATTAGCAGTGGCGTAGGTAACCAAGGGCCCTGATGCAAATAAAAAATGAAGCCCCATTACTATTTAAACTGGTTAAGTTTTATCAATTAAAATATTCATCAGCTCTTTTTCTTTTTTTAATTTTTTCAAGTTCAATTAGATCGCGATTTTCTGGTAAGGATTCGAGGGCCGTCTGAGCTTGAGAGCCCCGGGGGTTTATACCGCCTAGCCTCTGGTTAGCTACGCCATAGTATAGTAGTAAACTACCGTCATAAGCATCAAATAAGATCAAGTTCCAAACACCAGCAAACAAAGAATACTCACAGCGATCCACTCCTCCAAGGGCTTGCCGAATTTGTCCAGGAACGCCTGTTTGATGTCGCCGAGATCGATCTCTGAACGACTGACAACGATTCTGATGAGAGTCTTATCGTTGGTACCGAGACCCTTCATCGAGTAGTAGAGACGCTCCGCGAAGAAACCGACTTTGCTCTTTACACATTTTACTGTAATAAAAACATTATGTATTAATTAAACATGTGATTTTTATTATTTACTAGCGGAAGTCCGAACGTCCGCGTGGAATTCAGTTTTTCACAAATCCCTTGGGAACCATGGATTTTTCCAAGGTGTTAATCCAGAGTTAAATCCATTTCCATTCCAAATTTCAAACAAATAGCTTCAGTAGCCGCAGACTTTCGCCTTTATAATATTAGTATGATTCATATATTATTTATTCGAATGCTCTGCCGGCATCTGTTTCTTAATACGTAGAATTTGTGCACCTTCAAGGCAAGAATGAATAGGCATCTTCTATGCAAGCGCGTTTCATCTTAGACCTCATCATTACTTTCCATCAGGCATGATATGAACGTAAAAAAACAGGTTATTTTAGAATTTAAACTATCGTGAGTGTTATTCATATTAATTGATTATGAAACACGGCTAAAACTCACGTAATATAAAGTCGGAGTATGCCCGACTAGTCTTCTTATCAAATTAGACTAGATTTTTTATCCCAATTAAATAACAGATGAGGGTATACATTTCTGATGCCGGATCTTGTACTAGGGAGACGCACCGCGTTTTACGCGTTGTGTTCCCATTGTCTTGCTTGAATATACGGGGATAAAATATAGCCATTACAAATAATATGGCTTTCTATTGGTAAGACTTTTTAAATCGGTCAGTCTCCTATCTATCCATATCCATATCCATATCTAGAGATTATCTATACTAATTATAAAGCTGAAGAGTTTGTTTGTTTAAACTTATTTCAGTGTTAGGTAGCCCATTTATCGAGGAAGGCTATAGGCTATATATTATCCCCGTATTCTTAACGAGAACCACGCGGGTGAAACACGCGCGGCGTCAGCTAGTCCTCTATAACCATTATATATTTTACCTACATAGATTGAAACAGGTTGTTTCGGGTACCTACATACATTAAAATTCTTGCGTAATTTTAATATTCCCACAATTAAACAACAAACCGACTTGTCTTAGTTCAAATCCATTGACAAAATCAAGATAAAGGCAGTTTCCGTGCCGGTGCATGACTCAGTACGAGGTCGCGTGGACTTCCTACTGTAGTTACATAGCCTTGTGACGTCACTAATGATTCAAACTTAAGATCATTTACTACGTATTCTCTTCAATTCAAGGAATTATACTTGTGATGTCAATTCCTTCGAGTAGATATATGATCACTTGAATCATTGCGTGATACATTCTAAAAATTTGTTTTAAGTCGTATTTAAATTCGGATTTCCAAGCGACTATTTCTCATTGGCATGTTATGATTGACCTACTTATTGTTTTAACCCTCGTCGCAAAAAGAGGGGTGTTATAAGTTTGACGTGTCTGTCTGTGGCACTATAACTCCCGAACGGATGAAGCGATTTCATTTTTTTTTTTAGTATTAATACCTTTTTTAGTATGCGCAAGTGTTCTGTTTGATGAAAATCGGTTGAGCCGTTTAAAAGTTGTGGGGGTGAAAGTGGGGAAGAGTCATAAACAAATGTCTGCAAATATACTCTAGTGTGTCTCGAATGAAAGCGCACCGATCGAGAGCGTAATTAATAATAATCTCATGACATGCGGAGGTTTTTCAGAATTTTCAATTTTATGTTATTAAAAGCTAACATTTATTTGCATAACATTACACACCTCAATGTGTTTTATCAAAATCAGTTCCACCGTTAACAAGATAAAACGAAGTGGGGAAGAATAATCGAATATTTTAAAATATACCCGAGTGGTATATTTGAAAGCATATAATGGTGGTGGAGTGGTTTATTACAAATCTGTAGGTTACATGGAAATCGGTCAAATTGTCAAAAAGTTATGGCTCGTGAAAGGTGCTTAACACATTATTCATCAGGTTTTTTTTTAAATATTAAACTTTAACTTGTATTTTTTTTTAAGTCTCTCATTATTCCTGCAATCTGTCGTGAGACATTCAGCGGGATTTTAAGTATTTGAATTAAGGCGTGTTTGGTGCGAAATCCAGTGATTTGTCCAAATATAATAATGTAGTGTCTATTTCATGACATCCTGTGGTGCTCGGTCTCTTGAGCCTTTTGAAAGTTGTACCAGGTTTCTTCATCATTAGGTTCCTTGCAAGTTGATTTGGATGTTTACGAATACGCTTTTGGTATGTTTTCATTCAAGTGTGCAACTTCTGTCTTTATAGTCTTAATTTTTAGTTAACGATGCAAGCGATCATTTTTGATGTAAGTAGCTCTTTTGTGTGAAGTGGGTTGCCGATACTACGCCATTTGTTTCTAAAAATAGTTTAACTTCTAAAGAGTGGTGTGACAGGCCATTTGGGTTCCATAAAACTATTTGGAGCTGCTCGAATTTTGACACATGGCTGTCATTAAATTGGTGAGTAGATTTGTAAATAAAATAAGTTATCTTGTTAATAAAATAAATCTTACCAATAGCAAGCATTCCCTTCTCAACGCTTCCAGAGAACTCCTTTTTGATTGTTTCTTCGATGTCTTTGCCTGCCAACGCTTCGTATTCAGCGAACACCTGTAACGAATCCGAGTTAATGTGTCATATGAATTGTATTATACATGAATAATACATGCGGTATCGTCTGCGGCTATAATTACATTTTTATGCCTAATTTAGTGTAAGTGGGTTCTGTTTGACTTATGACATCAGCCTGGCGTCATGCCATCGTACGAATTTACGAAGTTTAGCTCATGTTTGGTTCTGGGTTAATTTGGCCTTGAAGTCACTATTGTCTAGAACATTTTTTAATTATTCTTTACAAGTTAGCCCTTAATTACAATCTCACCAGATGGTAAGTGATGATGCAATCTAAGATGGAAGCGGGCTAACTTGGAGTAGGATGAAATCCACACTCTTTGCGGTTTTTACACGACATCGTACCGAAACGCTAAATCGCTTGGCAGGGCCTAATTACTAGGCACATAATATATGAAAATTTTTCTGTGCAATTGGTTAGTAATACCTACTCGTATGTATGTTTAAAATATTGAAGCTAAACAAGTGTAATTCTCATACATTAGTGTGGTAGCCATATCGATTAATCGACACTCGTTAAAAAGTTGTTCAAGGTTTTAATCATTACATTTTACATTTAGGTTCCGTCCACATATACAAATAATATTAAATTACCTAAAAAGCTTAATCAATATTTTTCTCGGGGGGCGGAAATCGGGTTTTACATTGACAAGATAAAATGGACTCGTTTTCCTGAAGGTAGTTTCTGATTCGATTCCTAATAGTACGAGATCCGGCATAACAAATATATACCCTCATCTGTTATTTATTTCGAATGAGAAATAAATGATATAAAAATAAGTAATAATGAAAAAATGTTCACATCGACACATTGCACATAGGTTGCCTAGTTAAATTGTGGTTGAAGAGTATTTAATGATTTAATTAAAAAAAACCGTTAATAGAATATCCCGAAAATTGAAAAAGTAACGGTTGCCTGCTTTCACATTGGATCTGTGGGGTTGCCAGATATAAACAGTTGACTCATATTATTTACACTATACCCTCATTATTTACTTCGTCGTCTAATATGTCCAATGAATGCTTATTTTATGCTTAATTTAACTGTATTAGGTTGCTTTAATATGGGTCATGGTTTCTTAGATTTTGTATGAAAAATGGAACTGGCCGCAATTTAACTAGGCAACCTATTTTCATTGTGTCACTGTGAATATTCTATATTATTTATCTTTACTAATATTATAAAGCTAAAGAGTGGGTTTGTTTGCTTGTTTGCTAATCTCAGGAACTACTGGTCCGATTTGAAAAATTCTTTCAGTGTTAGATAACCTATTTATAAAGGAAGGCTATAGGCCATTATCCCCGTATTTCTACGGGAACGGGAACCGTCAGCTAGTCACTAATAAATAACAGATGAGGGTATATATCTCTCATTAGATCTTAGATCATAAACTATAATGAAAGTATCTCTTGCTCACCTGTCTTAGCTGTTGATAAGAGCGTGTGATAAGGATGGAATTGAAGACGGATTCTTCGGTGCCCCATTGGCCTTCTCCAGCCTGCGCTAAAGCTTCTGCATCAGCTTTGGCAGCACCTTCGTCGACGCCAGCATTCTCATCGCGATTGGCCATACATAGCGATACGCAGAGACGTTTGAAGTGACCCGATGTGTCACCTTTGAGATCTGATTCCAGACTCTTGCCGTATACTAGAGCAAAAAAATAATATCTACTGTTAATGTATTGTTTAAACTCTAAAGTCAGCCATTGACGGTCAATTATTCTCACGGTTCTGCAGCACAAACGGCAGCGAAGACGTTTCATAAGTCGAGCCGTTATGCACGCAGTGACCAATACACGATCAGTTATAATCGTGGGTGCTGCAGAAACGTGAGAATAATTGATCGTCAATGGCGTACATTTTATGAACGACAAACCACATTATAAAATGCATTACACCGCTTCTGTTCTGTGGGAAAATGGTTAAAAATAGTTTTGCAATTTTTCGGGATAAAAAGTAATCCTGAGTAAATTCCAAATTTCAGTCAAATCGCGGCGTTAAAGAGTAACAAACATTCAAACAAACTTTTGCGTTTATAATGTAAGTAGGATTACACACACAACTCACAAAATCTATTAATTTTTTTCTTTCCTTTTGTAGCGAAAATCCATCGATATCAAAATATCTAACCGCTCAAATCTAGTAAAAATATAATAATAATAATAATAATAATAAATAAATATACTTAAACAATACGCATCACTATCTAGCCCCAAAGTAAGCATACAGAGTAGCTTGTGTTATGGGTGCTAAGATAGTTGATATTATAATATTAATATACAATTATATACTACATATAAATACTTATATAATGTATAAATACACACAGACACTGAAAAACACTCATGCTCATCACACAAATATTTTCCAGTTGTGGGAATCGAACCCAAATGTGCTGGAATTACGCTATTTTTAGCCAAATTAATTTTTCTCCTATAATTTTCATTATGATTCGTGTTTCAACGAATGCTGCATTCACAAACCATGAATACTAATGGAGTATGACGTAGTTGCATTAAAACGTGACCTAATAACTCATGGCCGGTGTCGATTCATACAAAATACATTAGTACCAATGTCTGAGTATATCGGCATAAACTAAGACTTGATCTATGAGACAGAATGCCTCACGTAGGTTCTTAAATTAAATATTATCAAATTAGACTACGCCCAGCGGTTTCGCCCGTGTAGTTCCCGTTCCAGTGAGAATACAAGCAAAAAATTAAAAAAAAAAAGATTTCATAGGTACTATTAGATTTGTCACTAGCGCGTCGAAACTGAGTCGAATAAAAGTGGCTGAATGTCTTAATTACATTTAGTTGCATACACATATATAAATATATAATGTAAGTAAGCACAAAACTGTTGTGTGCGTTCAGTGAAGTAGGTAAAATGCCACTCTTTGCGGTGATTTGTAGACACGTAACATATCTTATAGTATAAAATCGTTGTCTATGGAGATAAAATATAGCCTATGACACTCACAACGTGGCTTTCTAGTGGTAAAAGTATTTTCATAATCGGTCCAGTAGATCCAGAGATTACCCCCAAAATAGCACAAACTTTACCTCTTCAGACCGATATAGGTAGGTACTATACTCGTACTCAGTGGCGTGCACTTCATAAATGCAAAAATGCACTACTTACGCTAAGAACTCAATACAAACCTATGTTGGACCATAAAATACATCAAGGACAAGGAATTTTCCAATTACTTAAAGTGCATAGCCTACCCTGCCCTAGTTAAAAACCTTAAAATTTTCTAAATTAACTCAAGATTTGATCTGATGATAGACATCAGCCGCGGTGGCTAGTTTACCACTTGTCATGGAATTAAAAAAAAAAACTTTTTTACACGACACGGTACTATCAGAATACACAAAACAAATATTTCTGTAACGAATATTGTAATATTCTCAATAGGTAGGTAGGTACACTGTGGAGATCGATAAGCCATTATGCTTTTAGAAGGTGCATGTAATAGGTCATGCGATCGTGTTTTCTATACATGTACATTGTTACCTACATCTATATCTTCTGTATCCTGAGATCTATACTATTACTAACGGACCCGGTCAAGCTTCGCTTTGACTTATGTGCATTTCTTCCCTATCCCTACCCTACTCCTACCTTACCCCTACCCTACCCCCAAATATATTTGTTGCAAAAAATGTGTTAAAGAAGAAATGTCGGCTAGTATTCGATACAATATTATCTACTTGCATTGTGCGTAATGCTAGCCACCGACGATCAAATAAACTCACATGCCTGCAGCGCTAACGGTTTGACGTCCAATTTTAAACTGATCGTGTGTTGGTCGTGATTTGCATGTCATGCCGATCGCAACCAATACACGATCAGTTATTTTATTTTAGTTTACTTGATCGTCAGTGGTTGACATAATAAATACCTTTAATAGATAGATAGGTGCTCTCGATACACTTAAAACTAAAACCGTAAAAATTTTATTTTAGATATTGTTAGAAGCTTCTCTAGTAATGTCTGTTTCGTTTAACTTTTTTGCGCAATGAGACCATTCAACCATCAAGGCCAAGTCGTTATACAAACTAGGGTTGCCAACCGAGCCGAATCACGTAGGATGTTCTAATGATTTGCGTATTCAAATCATACTACATACCGTTCATTTCTGCAACTCTTAGCAATAGCTTTACTTTAATCAACTTTAGCGACGACAGCGTTGAAGACTATCGAGCTAATTTCGAAGGGTGTCTTATCAACCAATTCCTTTCTCTACGACGATCGCTAATACATACTGATATGTATTTTTAAATTATAGCTATAGTAGCTAATAGTAGCTAACGCTTTAGCAAATAAATCAGCGAGCAATGGAACAAGCTATTCCCGGAGTATCTCTGCGTGATCGGGTCAAAAATGAGGAGATCCGCAGATGAACTAAATTTAAATCCGCTAAATCACTGACATAGCTCAACGAGTCGCGAAGCTAAAGTGGCAAAGGACGGGTCACGTAATTCGAAGAGCCGATGGACGTTGAGGTGCTGGAATAACGAACCCGCACCGGAAAGCGCAGAGTTGATCGACCCTTCACTAGGTAGACCGAAGACATCAAGCGGATTGCAGGGAGCCGCTGGATTCTGGCGGCTCGAGAACCTTTTGTTTGGAAGTCCATGCAAGAGGCCTAAGTCCAGCAGTGGACGTCCATTGGCTGATAATGTATAAATACCTACAATAGTCCGATCTACCTACGATACATTGCAAAAATACAGTTTTTAAACAACGCATGCACATTGTCTATCGTCAATACTCTCGAAAAGCTAAATATTCGAATGACCTTGTTATTGCAGACTTGTTTATTCTGTAATAATAAAGTAGGTAAACCAGATTACAATAAGAACTAATAGGTAAGTATTTATGCAAATAACTGCAAATAATGTATGTGGCGTGGATAGGATTTGTAACTAGGGTAGGTAAATTAACAGACTATACATAAAATCTTTTTAACAAAAAAACATTGCACCGACTTCAAATATGCATTATCTGGAAGTGTATCTACTCTTTGAAACAAAATTTTTCAATCTTTTTATTTTTTTCGCACATCAAGATCGTTCAGGTTATGTGTGTGTATATATAAGTACCCACTTTATCTTATCGTGTCTCATCCTCTTGTGTCTTCACCAGGATAGAGGTAGGTGGGAGGTGGTTTAAGGTAGGATAGGTTAGGTAGGGGTAGGGTTTCACGCGGACGAAGTCGCGGGCGTCTGCTAGTAATGTTATAATTGCAGAATGCGAATGTACGAGTATGTTGTTTGATACGAGCGAATTCGCGGGCGTTTGCTAATATTCCTTAAAATTCAAAACACAAAATTCAGTGTCAATAAGCTTAGTTTACAACAACTTTTGAAACGTCAAGTTATGTCAAAATAAGTGGTAAGTATAGTCGAAAAGTTAAAATTAAAGTTACGAAAATTCCATAGTTTGGGACTGGGCTCTCCCAAGCCGCGCCGGCCCGAAGTAAATTTTAAAATGGAGCGAGATACAACTATGGCGTCTCTCCTGTTTGTGCCTAATAATATGCAGATACCTATACCAAAATTATGAGTGTAAAGTAAGAATGGAACGCGAAGATCTTGACCATACGCTGGGTCCAATTTAATATCAGGCGCAGTACCGTCTACGGTTGACTATCATTTAGGAGCTTTATAGGATTTTGGAGCGACTGCTCCGTTCGCCGTATGGACCTGCTTCCAAGCCAAGCTTAGAAAGCACAATTATAATCACAAAGCAAGCTTAAAAAACACATAAGTAAGTACTCACGTTGCTCGTAGAAAGCAGAAATGGTGCGGATGCCGTAGTTGGAGAGGGTGCACAGAATCTCTATGATGGCTTCTTCATCAGTGCCGAGCCCGGCGACTGCGTCATGCAACTCCTTGGCGTAGAAGTGAGGTAGGGGGGTCATTAGAGCTACTATGACATTCTCGAGGTTACCGCTGAGTTCGCTCTTCAGTTCGCTTATGAGGTCCTGGTAGGAGAAACAACAGATTGTTTTAAGAAATAATGGAATTTTGACGTGACAACGTCTTATAAATTGGTTTGCCGGGTGACACTTCAAGAATCTGCGTTACGCTCCGCTCACGTTATGCGCTCACAATGAGAGCGAGTGAGAGGCACGCGTCCCTTCCACTCGGGCATGGTTAGCCCGCCTAAGAGCGAGAGAGACAAACATAAAAAGTGAAAGGCACGCGTCCCTTCCACTCGAGCACAGTTAGCCCGCCTAAGAGCGAGAGAGACAGAGCGAGAGAGAGAGAGAGAGAGAGTGAGAGAGATAGGCATACCGGTTCAAATTATGAATATTCACATTAAAATTATTTTACCACTCAGTCGTTGTCACGTAAAACTTTCGCCCGTATACCGACTTTACAGGCAACCAATTTTTATAGCAACAGCATATAGCATACCAGTAGCATGGGTGAACGACGTTTATATCGTGAATAGAAATAGACAAATGTAGCCTTATGCACGCCACTGACGATCAATTTATTCTCACGTGTCTGCAGCACCCACGACTATAACTAATCTATATTGGTCACTGCGTGCATGACGGCTCGACTTATGAAACGTCTTCGCTGCCGTTTGCGCTGCAGAAACGTGAGAATAATTGACCGTCAATGGCTGACTTTAGCCAGGCTAAGTGACTATCTTTAACATAAGCAAGTTGACATGTACGAAATTGATATTCTATGTAACAAATGACATCCAGTGCCTGGTGGATATATCTTAAGTATGTAGATGACATTTTGTCAATTGACTTGATGTTCATTTTAATAAGTTGATAATAAAGACCAAATTAGTGAATAGGCCAGCTATAGACCTTAACGTACGAAGCGTTTTGCTTCTTCGTTTCTTATACGCATGGCTAGGGTATGGAACTCCCTCCCGTAGTCAGTGTTTCCTAATTCTTACAACCTGGGCATCTTTAAAATACAAGTGAATAGGCATCTTCTAGATAAGCGCGTTACACCTTAGGCCACCTCTACACTTACCATCAGGGGAGAACGTGGTCAAGCGCGAGCTTATTCCTTATATAAGTTAAGTTTTCAAATAATTATTATCACCATTGTCTTAAGTTTAATATTGTTACCTGAAGTTTCGAATCAGCTTGTAAACTATGCCTATTTAAAATAAATGATTTTTGACTTTGACTTTATAAAAAAGTACTTAGTCTAATCGAAAGTTATCGCGAAAGAAATTTCAATTTCGCCTATATTTGTCGACAATACTTTTCATCTATACTAATATTATAAAGAGGTAAAGTTTGAGAGGTTGTAGGGGGTATCCATTACCCCTACCGAACCGATTTTTAATATTCTTTTACTGATAGAAAGCCACGTTATTTGCGCGTGTCATAGCCTATATTTCGTCCCCGTAATCTCAAGGGAACTAGAACTACACGTTGCTATATAACTAGCTTACAAGTAAGATATTGGTTAACAAGAGATCAACAAATCGTTGAAGACGCAGTTATGAATAATGTTCAATTCAATGTCACATGACGTCGTCAACAAATAGCTTTACAATGAGTGTCTCATACCTACAATACAGATACGAGTCAATTATAATATTAACAATTGCAATGTAAAAACAGAGCCGTGATAGCCTAGTGGATCTGCCTTCGATTCGGAGGGCGTAGGTTCGAATCCAGTCCAGGGCATGCACCTCCATCTTTGCAGTTATATGAATTTTAAGAAATGATATATCACTTGCATACCTGAGAATTTTTTTAAAGTGAAGTCTGCCAATCAGCATTAGGCCAGCGTGGTGGACTATTAGCCTAACCCCTCTAGTTCTAATAGAGAGACTCGTACTCAACAGTGAGCCGAATATGGTTTGTAAAAGATGAATGTAAAAACATGTCGGGAATGAAATGTACAGGATAAGAAACGGATGTTATTAGGAATTAGGAAATTTAAATATTTAAATCAAATGGGAAAATGCCAAACCAAATTCCGAATTGACTATTTCGGGTCTAATTACCCTATGGTTTGCAATATTATGCAAAATCTCATTAAATTACGTGTCAATGATTTTTTAATTAACGCTGAAGGAAGATATCGCTCGACACAGGCATAATTACTTTACTACTTTTTTATAGTTTATAACTATCTTTTACTAGATGTATAAAATTTAATGTCTAATAATAAAAAGTTGAGTCAACCACTGTTGTTCCGATAGTCATTTAAGTCTATCTTATAGTGAAAAGCTTCGCTTAACGAAGCTTTCGCTTGGCTTATATAAAGGGTCGAATACAGAATCAGTATTATATTGCGAGGAGGTTGCTAATTCTGGAGCCCTCGCTACTTAAAAGTCCGCACGAAGAAGAGCGTGTTAGATTATTCATAATTTAACAACGTTATTCCTAATTATTTTGATAACATTTCTAACATTTAAACTTATTTGCAAACAATGTTTGTATATACAACCTGACAAGTACCACATCAACTAAGCATCATTATACGTAATGACGCTTAGGATGTTATAGATTATTATTACTGGTAATCTACATGGATTATTTTGGGATAGGCGGGGAGTGTTAACTAGTTTTTAAACGACGTCTTTAACCCTTCATCCTTCGATCACAAGTCCGGGATTTCGCTCAAGATTATTCTCTGCCATTTGAGTTCATTGATAACATTCTTGGTGGGAATTGTTAGACCTGACAGACTGTCATTCAATTATAGTGTTTTGCTCTTTCAATCCGCTTATGATGTCAACTCGTTTCCGACAAGCTCATTAATAAGTAAGTTTTCCAGTAGGCGTAGTCCTTCTAAAGTTAGTCAGTTCCAATGATAACCTATATTTAGAAATTCTAAGAAGTTGCGCGAAGACAAACCTAACAGCATGTGTGCTAAGTTCTAAGAAGTTGCGCGAAGGCAAACCTAACAGCATGTGTGCAAAGTGATTTAAAACCTATTGAATCGCTAAAAATAAACTTTGTCGTCATACCTAAGGTAAATCATGCTTGCCTACTCCATATATAGAAGGTACATAATATCCCTTATGACAAAATGATCTTCTTATATTATAGGTAAATAATCAAACGTCTATCGTATTTATTATTCTTTGACTTGTGCCAAGTTGAGCTATTAATAAAATGCATCGATTAAACATTAAACTATACACGTTATCTTTGTGTAGTAGGTAACTCCTATAATATAATTTATGATTCAAAAATTAAATTCTATTTATAGAGCGTAAAAATAAGGAAAACTGTAGAGATTTAGTTAATAACGTTCTGTATGTAAACGAGAAAATTATAGTCCAAATTACGTAAATGATCCGTCAACTATCGTATTTAGTTATTCTTTGACTAGCGTCAAGTTGACCTATTAATAAAACAAATCGATTGAACATTAAACTATACACGTCATCTTTGTACAGTAGGTAATTCCTATAATTTAATCTATGATTCAAAAACTAATTTCTATTTATAGAGCGTAAAAATAAGGAAAACTGTAGTCATTTAGTTACCAGCGTTCTGTATGTAAACAGAAAAATTATTGTCCAAATTACGACCACTAGGCTTTCAGAATAGGAATTATGGATTTAGGTATCACTGTATTCTATAGGGAAAGTAAAATAATCAGTATTCGAATATTTAGAAATAAGGAGGGTAGAAATGATAAAATATACATTTGTGCTACCGCAGCGCCTCCTATTTACTTAATGCATTCCGACCGATAGTTTTTCATAAAGAAACGGTAACCCCAACTCCAACCTCCATAATTGTGTTTTAAAAACCCCTACTAAGCAAGTATTTCAAGAGAATATGTATTCTCGTTATATCTACGCGTGCAGAAATTGTGTTTCGCGATATGAGAAACAAGTACCTAAAGTAAACAAAGATAAGATAATGTACGGGTGAGGACAATGTGAGAAATTTTTTACGTGTAATTTATGCTTATGAGGTATAAACGAAGACCTGCCCAACCAAATCACAATTCACAGCAAACATACCTACCTACGACTATATTTTTAACCAAGTAAATATACATATTAGGTATATAATTGACAGTGGAATTCATAGACGCGCGATAAAGCGTTAGCCAAGTATACTTTATTACTAGCCCGCCTTCGCCGCCCAAAGACGCCCACCCGTGTAGTTCTCGTTCTCGTGAGAATACGAGTATAAAATATAGTCTACGACGCTCAAAAATAACGTGGTTTTCTAAGTTTCTTATGGTAAACGAATTTTCAAAATCGGTTTAGTAGATCCAGAGATTTCCCTACAATAGGTACCACAAAATATAACTAAATGTTTATAATATTAGTATAGAAATACATGAAGACCAATCACATCATAGGTACGTCATTTTGAACTAAATACATAATATTACTAAATACTAAACCTCATTGAATTACTTTGTACTAACCTAACCCAAGTTTAGTAATCCTTCATAGTCAATCGGTGTTAACAGTCAGGTTTTAAGATTATTTCATGAAGTCGTTACCTCTTCTAAGCCCTCATTCGCACGAGAGTTTTTTAAAAGGACGTTAAAAAAGCGTTCAGATACAACAAATGCATTACCAAGTATATGTTTACACGACAGCGTTTTTAAAACACAACGTATTTTTTTCGAGCAGTGTTGCATTTTCAATTTTTGACATTGCAAATAGACTTTAATTTAACTTCATACTATATTTTATCCGAAGCCGTGATAGCCCAGTGGATATGACTTCTGCCTCCGATTCCGGAGGGTGTGGGTTCGAATCCGGTCCCGGGCATGCACCTCTAACTTTTCAGTTGTGAGCATTTAAAGAAATTAACTATCACGTGTCTCAAACGGTGAAGGAAAACATCGTGAGGAAACCTGCATACCAAAGAATTTTCTTAATTCTCTGCGTGTGTGAAGTCTGCCAATCCGCATTGGGCCAGCGTGGTGGACTAAGACCTAATCCCTCTCATTCTGAGAGGAGACTCGAGCTCAGCAGTGAGCCGAATATGGGTTGATGACGACGACTATATTTTAACGCTTTTTAACGGACGTCAAAAAAACTCTCGTGCGAATGGGGCTTGAGGTTTTAATTATGAACTTCACGGGTTAATTAGTTATGATTCAGTGCAATCCATAGTAACCTTCAATGAACAAAACTCATACTTATTTACCTATTATCGTACCTACAGCTGACTCACTTGTTATTGATTTAGACTGGAAGGGCGAAAAGTTATCAACCGACTTCAATAAAAAGAGGTTTCTCAATTCGACCCAACCATCTACCTCCTACCATCGACCACCTACCATCGAATAAGTATATGTAATAGTAGATTGTTATACACGGAGCTAAAAAGACCCATTATATACGAGGTATTTTTAGGGCCCGAGACGTAAGGCGAGGGCCGCCTAAATAGAAACCGAGTTTATAATGGGTTTAGCCCCACGTGTTACACACTGCTTTTCACTACTCTTGCTCAAAAACACTGTCATATTACCACTCCACAGCGGGGCTAAACAAACATTTCAGCCTCTAGGGGCTAAAGTAATTTTGTTTTTTTAATTCTTGTCTATTACGAGTACTAGCCAAGTACTAGCCTAATATAAAACGGAGGAGGTTTAGGCTATATATTTTTTTTATTTTATTATGCTACTCTTAGACTAAATCGATGTTGCTACTCTTTATTTTTATACGGTATCAAATTCTGCATTTAGATACGTATTCGAGTTAATTAAAATGTTAAATTCTGTGCACCAAACATTAAGCTTAATCAATGAATATGAAAAAACATACATACAGCCGAACGTAGAACCTCCTCCTTTTTGGAAGTCGGTTAAAAAACCAGACTTTTTAGGAGAATTATTATCATATCATATCATAGTAACATCATACATTATTCAACACAACTTGATCACATTGTGTGATGGAACCATTATTCATAATTTGACTGTTGGACGAAGTGAACTGGAAGTGATTCATCAAGTAGACTTCACATTGTGCTAAAGAATATTGCCTCAAAGAAGTATAGATGAATACTGCAAGATTTAGGCCGATATATTAAACTTCATAAGAGTAGAGTACGATAATAAAATAAATAACTGAAATAAATGATACTTTACCCCAGAGGTTCCCAAACTTCTTATCTCATAGACCACTTTCAATATTTAGCTTTTCAATATTTTAATATTTTCCCAAAACTCGCAAAAATGTAAAAATGAAATCTAACCAGTTGCAGTTCCACGAACCACGAATTAAAAATTTTCGAAAAAGAAATTGACAGTAGATTGGTTAATTAATTAATTGTGCTGTGAATGGATGTCAAAAAAGTAATTCCATCCATCTTTTTTTACATTTAGTCACACCACAAACAACCAATCAATTTTGTATGAAACTACTATTAAATCAGATTTCAGTCACGCCAACGTAGATCCCCGTCTCCCATGGACCCGTGGGGGACTATCTAGACCACTTTGGAAATCAATGCTTTAGCCGAATAAATTAGTGTTATGCGATATACGGTAGGGTAGATAGGGTAATAACATATTAGGGTTTGATGTCTCCTTTTACTATGTGTTCTGTTAACCCTCATTTCCGCGAAAGTTGTGGACATTGGCATTTGTAAAGGTACCTTTGAAAGTATCAAATTTCCACTGCACTGCAGGCTTGTAGACATTTACTAAGTTTACGCACTTAGGTTAAGTAGGTCTGTTATTTCGTGACACATCGGCATCGCGACACTTATTACGTATATTTAGCCGAATAAATTAGTGTTATGCGATATACGGTAGGGTAGATAGATTAATAACATAAAAGGGCTTGATGTCTCGTTTTACTATGGCTTGAAGTAAGTGTTCTGTTAACCCTCATTTCCGCGAAAGTTGTGGGCATTGACATTTGTAAAGGTACCTTTGAAAGTATCAAATGTCCACCGCACTGCAGGCTTGTAGACATTTACTAAGTTTACGCACTTTAGGTTAAGTAGGTCTGTCAGTTCGTTGACACGTCGCGACACTTATTACGTATAGCATTCCAGGCATACCAGTGGGCTTATGCCGTATGATTTTTTGTAGTAAAGCGATTTATGCAGCAGTGAACTATAGTCAATAACAATCAAAAGCTGTCAGGCTATGCTGGCTATATGGATTAGCAGAAATAGGAATTCTTTAACTTAGGCACTTAGGTAGTTGGCATCTGAACTGAACACATTTACACTTGCTTGTGTTTTACACTTGTTTGTGTTTATGAGGCAAAAAGAAGCAAGGATTTCACATGTTCCTAAGGATGTACTGAGATTTTTAAAGCGATTTTCACAGCGAATGAGTGAACTGTCTTCTTAACACAATCAAAAGCGATCAGGCTTCGGATTAGCAGAAATAGGAATTCTTTAACTTATACATATTTATAGTTCATATATACAGTAGGTACATATTTATGTATATATGTATAATTTTTACACATCTTGAACACACACTTAAAGTTGTCCTTCTTCCACGCTTGTAGAGAGATAAGTGAAACAAAAAGTTGTGTCTTATTTTGAAAATCCTGAATAATAAGTAACTACACCTTAAATGCATACAAATACTATTTTGTATAGGTATACTACAGCCCTACTCAATGAGTACTGTTTACCAACAAAAAAAATAGAAATGAAGGTAGAAAACGCATATCATTTCATAACTTATTTATATGAAATTATGTAGGTATTGTTTGGTTAAAAATATTATATCTAATTGTTCTAAGCTTATTAATCGAAATTATTTTCATTACCAACTAGGTATAAGATCAGGTTAATTATTATAATGATTATTGTGTGAAATTAGTAGCGATTTATACCCTCACTTTTGTAGTGCTATAGCACAGAATCATTTGATACCTATAGGTATTAAAGATAACGATTTACTATGTTGAATTTATTTTTGAATTACTAATGAGGTAACTCCAATGCTTTGATAGTTTATCAGCCGTACCTAACAGACGGGTTATTGCAATGAGCTGCAAGGTCATTGTAAAAAATATTTATTAAATCTTTCAAAAAAAAATTGGCAGAAGAAGATACATTGGGTAAGTATACACAAAGACATGCATATTTGTCGTAACTGTTCAAAAACGAGTTTTAAATACATTTTTATATACAAGGGAGGAATTGACCCTAACGAGTATAAAATACCAGACAAAGCTTCCGAATGCACGCTATTGACGAGCAATTATTCTCACGTTTCTGCAGCACCCACGACTAAAACTAATCGTGTATTGGTCGCTGCTTGCATGACGGCTCGACTTATGAAACGTCTTCGCTGCTGTTTGCGCTGCAGAAACGTGAGAATAATTGACCGTCAATGGCTGACTTCACCGGCTCGAAAAGCATCTTAGTAACTAGGTACCTACAGAAACAAGGATTCATTCACATTTATGATCTTAACGATAGCTTACAAAGAATTTAAAAGGAATAGGTACTCGAACCTACTAAATAATATACCTAATGCTAGCTACTCACCATTAAATAGGTCCAAGTGCCTGCAGCGCTAACGGCAGGATATCCGACAAAACTGATCGTGTTTTCCAGCACTCAATATCTTGTTGTTAGCGATGCAGGCACTTGGACTATTGGATGGTGAGGGGCTAGCATAACGTTTACAGATAAACGCTGTCTCTATTTAAGAAAACCGTACCGTAGGTAGGTGTATGCGTTACTCCTTACTTCAGTTAATTAACAACAAAATATTCGTAGTTAAGATAATTAACGTCGAAAATTCAAAAAATAATCAAAAATGTGCGTGTAACTTACCTTGCCAAAGTTGGTCTTGAAGGTTTCAGCGATCTCCAGACGCTGAACGATGCCGCGGCGGCAGAGGACGTCGATGATTGCCTTCTCATCGGTGCCGAAGCCTTTCATAGCCTTGCGGAGGGTCTCCGCGTCGGCCACCGGGTCGAAGGGTTCCGCGGGGTAAACCGTCGGGGTGCACTGTTGACATACAGGTAAAATATGCAGTGAGATAAAATTGATAGTGTTCCTAAACCGAAGGTTGCCTGGAAGAAATCGCTACTTAGCGATAAGGCCGCCTTTTTGTATGCTGATCTCTTCCTAATTTGTTTTTATTTCACTTGCATTTGTCTTTGTGGTGTGCAAATAAAGTATATCTATCTATCTATCTATAGTGTTGGTCATGCATGATCAAACAGATCAGTTTTATCGAATGCCCTGTCATTAGCGCTGCCGGCACGTGGACTTATTGGATGGTGAGTGGCTAGCATAGTCTTACAGAAAGCTTATATCCAATAACAAATGTCTATCGGTTCTTCGGCCCAGTACAGGGCCAAGCCACCCTGTATATTAATATTATAAAGCTGAAGATTTTCGCTAGTGAGAACGCGCTAATCTCAGGAGCTACTGGTCCGATTTGAAAAATGCTTTCAGTGTTGGATATCCCATTTATCGAGGAAGGCTATACATATATTATCCCCTTAATCCTACGGAAACGGTAACCACCACCAGGTGAAACCGCGCGACGTCAGCTATAACTTGGCAACTGCGTTCGTAGCACTCCCGATGTACCGCATGGGGCGTGTAGTGATGAATGAAAAACCCACGACTGATTTCACACACACGCAGTCTTTCCCCCTGTCGCCCGCATATCATGGGAGTGTTATCAACGAACGTGCCAGACTATAGTAGTGTATATAGGAAATAGGATGTTCTTATAAGAATCTAGAGGCCCAACCGCGTAGTGGATTAAAATAGACTGATTAGATCCGAAAAGAATAAGAAAACTTATCCGTTCCTAAAATAGTTGAAAGTTGAACTAATAAAATGCTCGCTTCAAACAAACGCAACGCTTTAGAAAGCAGTGAAGTGAATGTTGAATTCCGCCGAATCGCTTCCATATTCCAGTAACTACCTACCTACCTTAATATATTAGTAGTTTTTACGTACTGACTGGAATAGGTGAGGCCCTTGCGTGGCACGGGCCGGTAAAAATGGAAAACTGTCACTACTTATCTATTATAGGTAGGTAGGTAATAGCACAATATACATAATTGGTAATAGAATAAACACAGAAAACATTATGCAGTAGGTACCAGTGGCGAAGGATGGAATTTAGATGAAGGTATCCGTTCCAAAGAAAAGGAAATTCATATAGCGTGATACAAACTCCGGGTTCACATACCTATGTCTTGATACAGTACAACAATGAATATGCATGGATTTTTAAAGGTAACCCGACGGGAATCGGCTTCCGTACTCTTCGCCGCTGGTAGGTACCTACTTATTTTTTATTACATTTTTTAACCCCCGACCCAAAAAGAGGGGTGTTATAAGTTTGACGTGTCTGTCTGTCTGTGGCACCATAACCACCGAACGGATGAAGCGATTTCAATTCGGTTTTTTTTTGTATTTTGTATGAAAAAAATTAATGAAAATCGGTTAAGCCGTTTAAAAGTTGTGGAGGGCGAAAGTGGGGAAGAAAACTGAATGTTTGCAAATATACTCAAGTGGGGTCTCAAATGAAAGCGCACTGAAAGAGAATATTGACGACTTGATCGAGAGTGTAATCAATAATTTCATGACATTAGGGGGTGTTTCAAAATTTTAGAATTTAAAATTTTATATTATTTAGACAAACATCAAACCCAAGTAGCTAGGTATTCGTAGGTACCTACTTAGAAAGATTTTTATTTTTTTTAGGTTTGAACGTTTGAAATTGGAACGTTGTATTACTTGTTTAGGTAGGTACCTACGTACCTACCTACCTAGTCTAAAAATATCCTGTCGAATTAGATTCTTACTTAAAATTCTTATTAGACATTTTAAGTAGATAGGTATACAGAATTCTGAATTAGTTAAGTAGGTACCTACCTATACAGATTGGAATCGGACTACCTACCAGTAGTTTTGGTTTTGCACAAACAAATTTTTACTGGTGTGTTATTACCATAACACCTACCTAGGACCATGCACGAATCAAATCTGAACCTATCGCCGTAAACCGCATCAAAATCGGACAAATAGTTTTAGAGATAAGTAGCGACATTGATTTGTACAAACATTCTCTCATCTCAATTCTCAGCCCAAAATCTTATTATGTAGGTAGGTATACCTAACCTTTAATTTACCTATACACTTTCTTCGTACAACCTATGTACGTACTGTCGGCATCGTAGGCAAAAGGGGTAAAAAAGGTTAATTAATGCAATATCAAAATGTCCCATTAAATTATACCTGCCACATGCATTACCGACATCTGAAAACTCGGCCGCTATAGCAATGTTAACCTTGCCCGGAAAAGATGACATCATCTCGCGAGAATCGATACAACTAGGTGCACATAGCTATACACAAGTAGGAGGAAAACTCACCTTGTAGGGGTAATACTGCTGTCCGCTCATGGTGATGCCTACAACAAAATATAAAAGTATATAATAACATGCAAATCAATCACTGGAACGCCCAAAATGGAACTAAAAATAAACTGATATCACGCGAACCGGCTTTTTGCATCCAAACACAGATGCCGACACGTAAAGGTGAATTCACGTGATAATACGAAAAATAACTTCAAATACTTTTAATAATCACTACGTGTGTTGTTTGTTATTACGATTTATGTGTGGAAAATTGAATGAAAATACGTACTTTTATTTTATTCCTGCGACACAGACACACCCAAAGCCGTACGGTGCGAATTCCGAAATAAACACGAATGAGTGACGACGAACGCGCTCGGTGAGGCCGGCCGGATTCGTGGCGTTTTTGTTTGCCCTCTCACTCACAGCGCCAGGCAAGGGCTTGGCAACCATTGGAATCCAATATCCATTACAGATAGAAAAAAATATACCTAAAGTTAAGTCAAGTCTACGAGTATGTATTCCGCGAAGTCCTTTTACTCTACTGAAAAGTTTTTGTCGAGTATCGACGTAGAGGAGATCGGAGCCCATTTTGATTTTGAAGAATGTATCCCCTCATCTATCGTAGATACTATGTATATCATTAATCAGTGGCTCTGTGCGTCTCATAACTTTAGAACTTCTTGAAGAGCAGATTTTAGTTAAAAACTAGCGGACCCGGTCAAGTTTCGCTTTGACTTATGTGCACTTCTTCCCTACCCCACCTCTACCCTAAACGTATCCCTCTTTTAAGTATTATAATTACGAATCGTTTGTATGGGAATATATAAAAATGTTGTTTTTGTACTTTATTTATTTTTCTGCCCTTATGAACGTCGTACTTCAAGGAGTATTCTAAAAAAGAATTAGCGAAATCGGTTCAGCCGTTTTCGAGATCTACTCTTAAAAACAAATTCAAGATTCATTTTTATTAAATAAGAGAAAAAAATACACTGGTGATTTTATGAAACCACGATGCAAGTGAAACTTTAGGCACCATATTGGCCTTGTCTACTATTCTGAGAACTGCCCAGTTTATTCCTACATCGCGAATGGCTGTAATGCGACATCGGACATGCGATAGATGATTTAAAACTGGGGCACCTAGTTGATAGAAGCTAAATTAATAATTCCTTCAAAAAAGGAAATTGTTGCGCACTCCTGGTCCACGTAATCGCGATGATGTCATCGGTCGGCGTCGCTAGGCCTGCGAGCCGGCCGACAGGCAGGCGCGGGCGGGGAACCACTTCGCTATAGGTAATACACAACCTTTACCCAAAAACCTCCGCTATTAGGCTAAATTGCCGCTATATAGATTCGTAATACAGAACGTATACCTAAGACCTCCGCTTCATTAAACTTCCTATCGGCATCCATTAGAGTGAATGAAGCTTAGGAAAGTCGAGGTAGGTAGGTCCTACCTACTTACCTATGATAAATTACCTACTTTAAACTTGTTAGCGTTTCTTTTTAATCGACTTCAAAAAGGAGGAGGTTTGAAAGTTCCTCGACAATGAACGCGCAAAAGCTTGCAACTTTTTGCTTTTCTAATAGAATAATAGAAGAACCTCATCATCTCGTATAGATGGAAGTGGAACAACTAAAGTCTAAACCTTAGAACAACTTTGTTTAGGTATAAAGAATCTTCTCATCTGCCCACTAATTAGACAGTCATAATGACTGTTTAAGAAATGATATATTGAGGATCGAATTCATGTCCTCTTGGTTTTGAACCTACGGGGAATCGAGGCTTCAATCAAACTAATAATAATTAAAGTCTGTCGGTACTCCAGAGTCAATATAATATACCTACCAGTTATGTATGTACACATATAGGTAGTTTATATAGATCGCGTCGCTACTAATAATTTTCCTATTTACTAGATCGGCAGAGTTTACTCTGCTGCTGTAGTAGGTACATAATCGTCATTGATCTTATTCATGATCATTAGATCATCATCACTAGACGGAACCGCGTGACTCATAATAAACACTAAACAGACTACAACAAACCCCTGTGACACATTTGAAAACGTCATGCATTATAATCGTAATATTATAATTATAACACACGGTGTGTCAGGACGATGTTGTACCAATGGCGAATCTTTTGACACCTCATTTTTTAAAATCGGTTCAGTAGTTTAGGCGATACGGTGGGACAAACATACATAGACTGCCAAAATCATTACCCTTCCTTTTGGTTTCGCCGTAGTCGGGTAAAAATATACAGTCATATGTTTTCTGTGATACACTAAAAATGAATAGGTAACATTCAATGATTTTATTTTCCATCTTGCCCCACATATTAGGATTTCATCTATTCATGGTACACCACTGTGTATGGGAAACAGAAATTGATATGTGTACCTACCAAAGGAGATGGTCCAAAATTGTATGGAACCCATGATCAGTCATTGTACCCTTGCGGATATTAAAGAAAATATATTTTTTAACTATTTTTTAAATACAAATCTACGAATTTACTTTAATTTTTTAGAAATAATATTCATTCTCTCCCAAGAAATGCAACATTATTATGGGTAATAATTAGGGATATTCGATATATATCGATGTATTGAAAAAATCGATGTTTACAATGCGATACATCGAATGGATTTGATGTTTTGAAAATCTATTAACATACTCGATATGTATCGATGTTTTTAGTGTTAAAACATCGAATCAACCAATTAAAATTTCCAAGTCTGACCACTTAAATTTTACTCTTACCGACAGCCCCACTTTGATTTTAAAAAGGTTGGCAACACTGCGTACGAGTGCAGTGAGTAGTGTCTTCCTTTTGGTATTATTCTATGATAGTGTCTATAATGACATTAAAAAAAACTGTTACATATGTTGTTTTTGCAAAGTCTTCCAAAAGAACACTGGAGATAGTTAGACTAACTTATAAAAATAAATGCAGATGTTTTTTTTGTTCTTACTTTAATATACAACGTGTCCCAAAATTCAACGATAAGCGGGCGCCAAAAGATTGACCTGCTCATGAGCACTTAAGGAAAAATAATAAAAAAAATATACCTAAATTTTTTTTTTAGTTACAAAATAAATTTTAAAATTCTTTGAAAATTTACACCTTGTATGATATTTTGAACTACCGCAGCTACAATTTCTTAAATATGCTTAAGATTTTTTTTGTATCGGAACCTAAGTAGTACTACTATTCACCACAACTCTTAAAAACACCACAATGCCCGCAGTTTTTACACAAAAAAATATCAAAATATTTTTTTTTCCCTCAAATTTTTAAAGATTTTTACTTTCAGTCTACTTTGACTCATGGTCTTGCAAAAAAAAGTATGAACACCGCTATGGCAAGTTATTTTCAAAGTTGACGCAACTAATCAAGATTTCAAAATAGTATAATACCCTAGGATAACTAGTCGCAAAAAAAAAATATGCGTACCATTTGTAAACAAGAACTAAATTTCTAAAATGTTTTTGCTCCTAGAAATCACTTTTACTTTATGCACAAAATGATGTGAGTCATACGTTGCAATTTCCTAGAATTTTAATGGAACGAACGATAACATTTAAAAATAAGAGAGAGAGAGAGAGAGAAAGATAGCGATAAGTATACGTTAGAGAGGGATAGACAGATGTTCTTTGTTGAATGACAATGATGCAGGTAAAGAAAATCCTGTTCCCAGCAAGTCAGTACGCTCTGCTCCTTTGTTTACTGCGCAACTTTCCGTATTCAATTGACGTGGCTCTCGTACTAACGACTTTTGGCTTTGCATTTTGGACTGGACTTAAGTGATCTGCAAACTGAACTGACCTGGCATTATTTTGGACTGTGCCTGTGTTTTGTGAATTGGACTTTTGGTGTATTTTGGACTGTTTAGCGTTATCATGCCGCAACCATACACGCCGATGGAATACGCTAACATGCATCTCATTTATGGAGAATGTCGGTGCAATGCTAACGCTGCTAGCAGATTGTATCGAGAAAGGTACCCAAACGCTCAAAGATATCCAGATTATCGGGTATTTATGAATGTGCATCAAGCGTTTTCGGAGGGTCGTTTGCCGTCAGCTAGAAGAAACGCTGGAAGACCTAGATCGGAATGCGATGAAGAAGTTCTCAATGAAATAAACATTGATTCAACTACCTCAGTGCGTGCCATAGAAGCAGCTACGGGAATCCCAAAAAGTTCAGCACATCGAATACTAAAACGTCATCGGCTACACCCATATCATTACAGACGTGTACAAACGTTACTATCACGGGACTATCCACTGCGGATCGCATTTTGCCGAGTGATGCTTCAAAAGCATCGGGAAGATCCTCAGTTCTTGGATAAAGTACTATGGTCGGATGAAACAACCTGCAAGAAAGATGGCTATTTAAATCTTCACAACCTACACAGCTGGAGCAATGAGAATCCGCACCTGATGAGAGAAGACAAATCCCAATATCAATTTAAGGTCAACTTATGGACGGGCATTTTAAATGGAAAAGTGATTGGGCCTTTTGAATTACAAGGAAACTTAGATGGGGACAGTTATTTGAACTTTTTACAAAATGATTTGCAAGAATTACTAGAAGACGTCCCCCTAAGCGACCTTCAAAATATGTGGTATCAAAATGATGGTTGCCCAGCTCACTACGCTCGTCCTGTGAGACAATACCTAGACCACGAGTATCCGGGGCGTTGGATCGGGCGACTTGGTCCTATCCTATGGCCACCCCGATCACCCGACCTAAACCCCCTGGATTTCTTTTATTGGGGTTGTCTCAAAGACAGGATCTACGCAAAACCGATTACGACATTGGACGAGCTTCGGCAAAAAATCACTCAGGCTGCGGCACATATCAATGCTAGAAGATATGCGCGAAAAATAAAACGGTCGTTTTTAAGGCGATGTCGTGCCTGTATTAATGCCGGTGGAAAACAATTCGAACATTTACTTTAATGTTGTGTAATTAAAATAACAAACACATTTTTGGAACATAGTAAAATTTATTACTAACAACAAGAACAATTAAGAAATTTGGTTCTTGTTTACAAATGGTACGCATATTTTTTTTTGTGACTAGTTATCCTAGGGTATTATACTATTTTGAAATCTTGATTAGTTGCGTCAACTTTGAAAATAACTTGCCATAGCGGTGTTCATACTTTTTTTTGCAAGACCATGAGTCAAAGTAGACTGAAAGTAAAAATCTTTAAAAATTTGAGGGAAAAAAAATATTTTGATTTTTTTTTGTGTAAAAACTGCGGGCATTGTGGTGTTTTTAAGAGTTGTGGTGAATAGTAGTACTACTTAGGTTCCGATACAAAAAAAATCTTAAGCATATTTAAGAAATTGTAGCTGCGGTAGTTCAAAATATCATACAAGGTGTAAATTTTCAAAGAATTTTAAAATTTATTTTGTAACTAAAAAAAAAATTTAGGTATATTTTTTTTATTATTTTTCCTTAAGTGCTCATGAGCAGGTCAATCTTTTGGCGCCCGCTTATCGTTGAATTTTGGGACACGTTGTATAAGTAATAAAGATTTTTCTCATGTATGGCTTTTACTGTTTTTTTTAATAATATAATGCTGAAATTAGTGGATTATAAAAAATCTTTAAAAAGTACTCGATTTATACAAAACATCGATGTTTTCTTCCAATACATCGAAAATAATCGATGTACAGTTTCGATATATCGAATCGAAAAAAACATCGATGTTTTTTCAAAGTGAACACCCCTAGTAATAATGGCGGGTTGATGACGTTTCCAATGCAGTACTCGATTTGACGACTGACGTTGTCAATTGTCATGTCATAGTTGCTATGGGGCGCCATCTTGTTAAAACACAAAAACTTGGGTTTTAATTATTTCTTTTTATTTAGTTAGATTTATTCACTTATTTATATTTTAATTAAATACTTGTATTTTTTAAATTTTAATGATACCTTTCAACTTAATTAGTCCAGTAGATTCACTATGACAGACGGACATTCGGATGTGCGCGAGAGATCTTATAAGTTCGTTATCTACGTACGCACGTTCGCAGTCGCAGAATAGGTAAATTCACATTTTTATGTTTAAATATAGCTCTAAGTATAAAATTACTTTCTTTTGAGTTGAGAACAGTTGAATAAACAAATAAAATATTGTATAAAACCGATTTATTACAGTACATAATACATTTTATAATTATTTGAAAATACATGGATCAACCATCAACATTGTGACAGATAAACAGTACTGATATACAATATTGAACTATACATAGTGCGAATTTCTTTACAGTAGCGCGTCTAGTCTTCCAGGAAGAAATACTGGCCTGCCCTTTTTTGTTCTATGTCCTGTAACAAAAAATGTACCGTTAATTTATTTTTTTCCCCATTTGTTTCCCAAAATTGTATAATAATAATAATAATAAGCCCTTTATTCTGTGTTAAGAAATTACAGTATTATACATATACATTACATTTTGTTTTAATTTTTTTTTTTAAATAGAATGTCTCATAACATAGTGTGCCTTTCGGCATAGGCCTCCTCCAGCGACTTCCACTGCTCTCTTTCTAATGCGACCCTTCTCCAGTTTGGAAAATTGTATTAGTTTATTCTAATAAAATCTTTTTAACAAAAAATTGAGCTAACTTCAAAATCACAAAAATAAACTAAAAAGCGAAAAATAGCATCGTATGTGCTACCTGCTGATCACTTTGAAGACAGTGACAAGCCAGTGACTTATTAATTAAAGCCGAATTCTGAAAGATTCACAGCAAAGAACTGTCTAATTTAATCGGCTTGAGTTCATCACTGTGTTGGCACCGCCTTCAAAGTTATCAGAAAGTAGCACATACGATGTTATTTTTCGCTTTTTAGTTTAATTTTGTGATTTTTGAATTTTTTGTTAAAAAGATTTTAATTTTCCATTTTTTACTGTGAACGAAACCGCCACAGCAACTTCGTTATTTTCATTTTAACATAAAATTACCAAACCGATTTTCATGAAAATTAAATGGGACCAATCTGGAAGTATACTCTTTCAAACAAAAAAAAAATTTCAAAATTGGTTAAGAAATGTCGAAGATATGAGGTAAACATACCTTAACAGAGGAGTGTTTGTTGATCCTAGGCCGGAAGTTATTGGGGTCCCTTCTGAACGTGATGCCCAGAAGTTCCAGGAATTTGTTCATGCCGTTCAGAAGCGACTGCGGCGCGTGGGCCGTCGCGTTGGAAGACGGCGTGCCTTCGAACACGATGACGCGGTCAGCGAGATACGTCGCCATTATGAAGTCGTGCTCGACTACGAAGCCTGTGCGCTTTGCGTGGAGAATGAACCTGTAGTAAATGTAGAGTACGTAAAACTAGTTATAGTGTTAAGTAGTTCGTTATCAACCCATATTCGCTGCTGAGCTCGAGTCTCCTCACAAAATGAGAGAGGTTAGGCCAATATAACGGGGACTTAACACACGCAGAGAATTGAGAAAATTCTCATGTATGCAGGTTTCCTCACGATGTTTTTCCTTCACCGTTTGAGACATGTGATATTCAATTTCTTAAAATGCACAAAACTGAAAAGTTGGAGGTGGACTATTTAAAATTAGTTATACTGTTAAGTAGTTCGTTATCAACCCATATTCGGGTCGCTGAGCTTGAGTCTCCTCAGAGAATGAGAGGGGTTAGGTCAATAGTCCACCTCGCAGGCCCAATGCGGACTTCACACACGAGAAAATTCTCTGGTATGCAGGTTTCCTCGCGATGTTTTTCCTTCACTGTTTGAGACACGTGATATTCAATTTCCTAAAATGCACACAACTGAAAAGTTGGAGGTGCATGCTCCGGACCGGATTAGAATCCATACCCTCCGGAATCAGAGCCAGAGGTCATATCTACTGGGCTATCACAGATCTTAAGTACTTAAGTTAAGTAGTAACTTCTGTTAAAAAAATACTTCCTAAAATAATTTTTAAACAAGGCACAAATTTATGTTTATAAGTTTTCATATCTGAGTATTTATTAACTTCCCGAGTTCCTGCTTATTACTAAGTAAGTACTCGAGTACTTATTACTAAGTAAGTAGCATATTATTGATTTCACCCTCTGTTTTCGAGATTTCGAGGAATATATCCTGACTAGCTTTAAGGACTGTGTGACTGTGCGACGTGCGTGTATGTGTATTTGTATGTATTACAGGATAGGGGATGACATTGAGTAGTTATACTATTCAATATCATCCCCTATCCTGGAAATACACAATTATAGTTTGGGATTATTACGAGATATACCTACATATAATTATAATAATAATCATTCACACACACACACATAGAAATAGACAGGCATCCTAGGGCTTCAAAATGTTAAGATTAATTGAAAACTCGGTTTCCGAAAAATGCGGTATTACTTAGTACTAAGTGGGAACTAACTAGCAGGATATTAAAAAAATAATATGTAGACTGACCGTTTTATGACTTTAGCAGCAACCAGACGCTGTTCAGAGTCCAGGTAAGCGGAGGGCTCGTCAATGAGGTAGACCTCAGCAGGCTTGCCGAGGCATAGCACCAGAGCCACTCGCTGCAACTCACCACCAGACAGATTCTGCACCTCCTGGTCCATTATCTCCTCTATTTTCATTGGCTTCATAACATCTGTTATGAACTGGAAATATAAAAAAAATATTAATTAAAAATTCAAAGTCAACTGCATGAAACTAAAGAGTAATCAAGAAATAATTTTGATATTATAAATTTAATGACAAATGATATATTGAAATTTGTCATAAGATTTAAGATTCATCAAAAGAGAAAAAGAAAGTGACTTATACTACAGCCTTTTTTGTTAAATACTGTTTTCCAACAAATAAATTGGAAATGAAGGTAGAAAATGCATGTCATTTCATGACTTATTTATTTAAAATTTCTTGACGAGTACTGTTTACTAACAACTTCAAAATGAGAGTATAAATCACTAGTCATTTCACACCTATAATTAACTTGTTCTTAAATTAATGAAAAGAAATATGATTAATAATTTTAGAACAATTGGATATGGTTAACATAAATAACATTTTATAAACAAACCATACATAATTTAAAATAAAAATAAAATGACAGGCGTTTTCTACCTTCATTTCTAATTTCTTTGATTGTAAACAGTACTTATCAACAAAGTATACAACTGACGCAAGTTCTATATTAGAACAGTGTCATTTACATAACTATTTTAGTAGTTAATTATTAATTTATTATGAAACACTGCTAGAACTCTTGACAGTGACAAATCCATTTACTTGAGATACAAGATAAGAGCTGACAAAACTTTCAAAGCTCTTTTGTTGTTTGCCCTAACTGTTGTTGACTAATCATTACACAAAACACAACACTAATTTTTTTAGGAATTGCAGATAATATAGAAATTATTGTTTTAAAGCAAAGATAAGCTTGCATTATTGATTGTGTGGTTAAATGTGTTTAATTAAAGTGTTTTCAGATTACATTGTGCGGGTGACAGTTCTTTTCACTCCTGAAAGTTGGCCGTGTTTTGCTATAATAGTATGTACTGTGGATGTCATAAGGCAACTATCACTGTAGCCATGCTATCTGAAAAACACTCTTAATTTCCATATTAAGTGTCACAAATAATTAATTTTACCTGTGGATGTGTGTAAGCATCTCTTATCTTATCGTGCAGCAGGTTGCGAACTTGCCCCTGTGACTTGGGAGATATTTTCTGTGGCTTATAACTAATGTGTAGCTGCGGCAGTTGATTTGCACCTGTGTATACAAGATATAATTAATGTCTTACTTACTAGACATATTATGATTATAAATCATAATCATCATCATATCAGCCAATGGACGTCCACTGCAGGACATAGGCCTTTTGTAGGGACTTTTAAACATCACAATACTGAGCCACCTGCATCCAGCAAATCCCTGCAACTCGCTTGATATTGTCAACACACCTGGTGGGAGGTCGACCAACAGCGCTTACTGGTGCCATTCCAGCACTTTGGGACCCCAACGTCCATCGGCTCTTAGAACTGTGTGCCTCGCCCATTGCCACTTCAGCTTCTCAACTCATTGAGCTATGTCGGTGACTTTGGTTCTTCTGCGGATCTCCTCATTTCTGATTAGATCACACAGAGATACTCTTAATATAGCTTGTTCCATCGCCCGCTGTGTGACTGTGAGCCTTCTTATGAGGCCCATAGTTAGCGACCAAGTCTCGGAACCATAGGTCATCACTGGCTAGACGAACTATTATACTGGTTATAAATATACAGTCCAAATCTGTTGTAATAAAGAAAGGTCTACTAATATTTAGTCATAAAAACCTGTAGATATAACAGCTGGTGATGTTTGCGAGGTAACAAAATATTTTTTATGAAGTTGTATCATTGAATATGTAGCTACATGTAAATCCATAGGTATTAATAGTAAAAAAAATGTATTTAAATAAATTATTAACACAACAAAATGGTTTGATAGGTCTTGTGTACAGATAAGTAACAAACTGACTGAACGGAAGAGTGCAGAGATATGAAGAAGTAGACTCTACTACATGCATACATTTTGTTTCTAAGAATTACAAAAGACCCTAAAATAGATACAAATGTTTACTTTTACAATAACCATTGACCATTATAAAGTGCCTACTTAAATTGTTTACAATACATGAAAATATTATTCTCTGAAAACATTAGTTTAAGTCATAGTAGGCAATGTCTAAGATTTGATTACTGTCAATATAACCAGTATGTTGTTCAAAACAATGTTGCCATAAACAGTTTAGTGCACTCTAAACTATAATATTTACTATTTTGACGGCTGTGGGGCACAGTGAGTAGTGACACTGCTTTCTGCATCCACTGCTGTGGGTTTGATGATGAGCATGTGTGTTTTTAAGCGTCTTGAGTGTATTTATTAAATAATTTATATATGATAAAATCTGCTATCTTAGTACCCATAACATAGACCAGTATAACATGCTGACTTTTGGACTAAGAAATGATGTGTGTGTTGTATAAGTATATTTCATTTACATGTTTGTTTTCTGTATTCTTGCAATGTAACAAATACATAATACAAAAAAAACTAATTGTCTAAGCATACAATCTGCAGTTCAACATGTATGTTTTCTGAATAAAACCTTAAAGTAGGTCACATACATTTATTACCACATTTACATCAACTTTCCTTTATTAATCCTTCGATATATCTAACCGTAACCAAGGCTCTAAATGTAGCTTTCATTACGATCAGGAATTTGCACAGTTGTCTAATAAATACGTCAGATACTTTACCATCTGGGGACAGCGTAGATTCAGCATGTTTCAAGCATTTTTGGAACACAGGGTGAAAAAATAAATCAAATAACTCAGTCCGTGCCATTATAAAGGCTTTTAAATGCAACTATATCATTGAAATACACTTAAATTTATTAACAGCCTATAACCTCAATAACTCGTATTCATCTACATTTTTAACAAAGATATACATATTACATTTGATATTAGCAAATTTGTGCATCAATTACAGTTTTATTATACAAATATAACAATAAATATAATATTTTCCAATTTTATTCATCAGACATCAAAATCGCGACATTTGACAAGTTTCACAAAGTGTGACAGCCATGACAGTCGCATTATTGTAAATGACATTTGACGTAAGGCGCGATCGGATACGTGTAATTTACAACTTCATGTACCGGTTTTTTTCTTACGGTTTTTTTATAAAGAAATATTAGGCATTACTTCCTTATTACATATTTTTCACATAAATATAAAATGTACGTGCATAGCAAATGATCCAAACTATTACTGTAATAAGGATCCGTCAGTCTGTCACTTACCTTGTCTTTGGCTAAATTTTCAGTACCTTTTTTTGACGAACCTTGGAGCACTTTACTTAGAGATTTGTGAAAAACACAAATTCACATGGAAGTTATGGGCAGTCGCTAGTAAAATAATATTTTATTGTATTACACCTACCTTCATTTGGTTCCAGATTGCCAGCCAACATTCTGATGAATGTAGTTTTGCCAGTACCATTCTCACCAAGTAGCACTAAGATTTCAGAGTCTGAAAACTCTCCTTGCACAACTTTGAGATGGAAATCACCCATACTTTTAGTCATCTCTGGATAGTCATAGTGGTTCATTCTTTTTATCTGTACCAAAAATCAATACTATACTTAAAATACTTCCTACATTTTATAAAAGTCGTACACATTTTTGTATCTTTATTTTGGTCATGATCATCATCAATTACAGACGATGGACTCCCTCTGTTGGACATAGGTCTCTTTAATGAACTTCAACAGCGAAACAAAAGTCTCAAGCTGCCAGCATCTAGCAGTTTTAATTTGGTAAACAATAGCTGCTGGTTGCAACTGCAACTGCAACGTAAAACACTGGTGTCTTCAATACAAGAGTGAATAGGCACCCACTAGACAAGCATTTTCACTATAGGTAGGCATTTTCACTCACCATAATACAAGCACTAACATTTGTTCCCCTACAGTTAGTTGTAAAGACTGTTAGGCGCGGGTACAACTATAATCCAATGGGAATTACTAATGACCTGTCAGTATTAAGTCTGTTTTACCCCTTTACCATGGAACTGAGGTTATCAAAGAATAAAGCTCACCTCTTCTTCTGTAGCAGATTCTGCTACTTTGAATACTAAAGATTCAGTCCTGAATCTCATGTTTTCAGTGGGCACAAACCCATCCAAGAAAATGTTTATACCTGAAAAGAATGATAAATATATCTTTACTCTTCCAATAAAATTAATAAGTATCATTATTATTTGTTTTAATAATATATACAAATCCTCCTGCACGTCTGAGTGTCTATCTGTCTATTCACAAAACCCAAAGTGATTTTCATCATTAGATACAAGTGATTTATGAAGAAGATTACAGTTTAGAATTTGACACAATTATGTTTAAATTAATTGAAATATGGTTATAATAATTGTTAGAGCATCTGAAAAAGTCAAGAGCTTTCATTGAAAATGCTGCCTAATCCTTTAGAGATATAACAAAACCATGCATGGTGTATTTTTCTTTAATAGATTTATAAAAAAATCCACAATGGCATATTATATCTATCTTATAAAGGAAAGTTACTATACCCATTTTATCTTCTAAAAAAATTGTAACATACGAATGTAAGCTTCGTATGTATGTTCGATATGGCGAGAAATAAATCAACTATTATTTAGTACAAACCTTCACGTACAGAGAAAGGCATGGTCACAACACCATAAGCACCAGGAACACCATACAAACAGCAAATAAAGTCAGACAGATAGTCCAACACTGATAAATCGTGCTCCACCACTATAATAAACCTAAACAAAAAAATTACAATATACTGAAATGAACTAAAATAATGCTTATTTTTTATACATGGTGAAAAATCGTCACAGAGGCCGTCAAAAATTTCTTTATTTTTCTTAAACTACACACACTTAATTCAATACATCTTACCAGTAGTTAAGAAACTATAAAGGATCTTGGGCAATCTTTACACTTACAACATACATTAATTAAGAAATTGGTTGACATGCTTATGCTTCCATTAATTTAGAACTTCTCTTGTTATATAAGCACCACAACATATCTCAAGACAACCAAACGAATAAAACGACGACGACGACGACGAACGACGAAAGAAATTGTCAATGAGGGAAAGACAAAATGTCGATCAAAGTAGAAAATATCTTCACTCTCTTTCATTATGTTAGGTCATGGGACTAGGACAACTACTGGTATTGGTTGACAATGTCTTTTTTCTTCATGAAAAATAGTGTAGGCTGATTTGTTACATTAAGCAATATTAAAAGTTTGAAATCTTACTTGTCAGGGTCTATAAGTGAACGTATAGTCCGGGCAGCATTAAGACGTTGTTTAACATCTAAATAAGAGGATGGCTCATCAAACATGAAAATATCACCATTCTGTATGCACACCATGGCACATGCAAAACGTTGTAGCTCCCCACCAGAAAGCGCTGAGATTTCACGATCCCGAATGTGAGAGAGGTCTAAAAATAAAAATAATTATTATGCTATTGAAGAAGATTAGTTTAAAATTGATTGTAAAAACCATTTGTCCTGCAGGCCCATAAATAAAAACATTATAGATATAATAAATATCTATAATAATAAATTTATCACTTACCAAGCATTTGACATATTTCTTTTTGGTTTTTCCTTTCATCTTTCTTATCAAGCAACTGTCCGACAGTTCCTTTCACAGCCTTGGGAATTTGGTCCACATACTGTGGTTTGATGAGGGCTTTGAGGTCATCCTCCAGGATTTTAGTGAAATAATTCTGGAGTTCAGAACCACGGAAATGAGACAGAATCTCTTGCCAGTCTGGGGGATCCTGTTTATTGGATAAAATTAATACAATTTAATACATCCTTATTGGAGGATACAGTATATTTATGTTATCTTATTGTATATATTAGAGGTTTGGAAATTACATTTATTATAACTTAACTGTGTCAATTTTAAAAAGCTTAATGTCATAACAAAAACTTTGAATTACTATCACAACACTTTAGTTATTGACAACAGTGAGCAACAGCAGTTTAATATTGGCATGTGGGTTCACTAACATAATCCTAACTTCATTCAGAATAGAAAAATGCAATGTTTTTACAGGCTCATAACACTGAGCTTTATTATTAAACAGGAATTATAATATAATTAAGGTATAGCAATAACAGTTTTATTAGAATACAAGATACATGGTTGCACACACTTTTACTGTAGTGACAAAAACATATCACCAAGCAACTCAAGTGATTTGACCCTTTATATATGTGGAGTTATAGCATTTTTTTTGTATTTGAATTATGTTTTTATGTTTAATATTGGACTAGCTATGCCTCACGGTTCCACTTGCATATAATATGTATATGGGTGTATTCTGTTTGATAGCCTAAAACCTTCTTCAATTGAGAGAGAATCCGGCATTCAACTAGTTCACTTTTCAGCTTAATAAAATCAGTATAGATGAGTCATGTTATACTTTGTGTACTTACAGCATATCTTCCTAAATTGGGCTTTTGCTTGCCAGCAAGGATCTTCAAGGCAGTGGACTTGCCAATACCGTTTTGGCCAACAAGACCAAGCACTTCCCCTGGCCGTGGGATTGGCAGACGATGAAGCTTAAACGAGTTCTTGGAATAACGGTGAGTGGTATGTTTCTCCAAGTTAGAAGGAATATTGATGATAGTAATAGCATCAAATGGACATTTCTGAAATAAAAAATGATTGTAATTTTGCAATAAATAAATTTCATTAAACAATAAAGCCCTTGTTATTTACAGCATGCAAGTAACATATATTACTTGTATTATATACTATAAATTTGTATTATTAATTTGGTTGTTGAATAATAGTAACTTTCTGTCAAGTTCGAATATGCATCTTCTAGGCTAACATATTTCACTTTGAGCCTGAGGCCACATCATTGCTTACCATCAGGCATAACTGCAGTCAAGCACTACTTATATCATTAAAAAAATAGTAAATATAATATTATGTTGGTTTAGATTACATTGTGCAGCACTACATTTTATTATAAATGGATGATGATGATTAACAATATAGTACATTATATAATCATTTTAGCTAGATAAAAGGGCCTGATGCATTAAAAATAGCATTTAGATTTATATTCCTCTTTCCAACCAAGAAAAATAGTTGATCCACTTTTGGGAAGCTGATAATATTCAATTATGGTAAAAAGTTGTATGAAACTTACAAACCTTGACACAAATACCACAACCGATGCAAAGCTCTTCTGATATCGTTGCGATCTTGTCGTTGGGAGTCACCTCAATGCAGAGCTTGCCCATACGCACCACTGGGCAACTCTTCTTACACTCTTGCCTACATCTTTTTGGCTTACAACGATCGGCATTCACGATCGCGATACGAGTGAGTTTGTCAGTCTCTTCAAAAGCTTTTTTCCGAGACATCACTGCGAAACAAACAAGCTATAGATACAGCACAAAAAAACCAAGTTAATTTATAATTTTAATACAAAATGCTTTGATGTGGCACTGTTTAATGTAGTTTACGAATATAACCTCAACAAATATCATATGGTAGAACGAATATTTAATAAAATATGATGGTGAATTTTTTAATTTGTTTTTTAGAATGGGCACTTGATTTTATTAATGTTTTGTGTTTAAAACAGTTAATATACCTAATAAATTAAGCGAACGCTGGCAAAACTCTGCCTACGTTCGCGTGTCCCAAGTTTTGGAAACGTCAAAAGGAAAGTAGCTAATCAGTCATCAATGACAATTTGTCATTTTGCAATTTGGTGTCCTTTGAGTTCGGATATCACATCATCAGATTTTTTTAAATTATATTTTTGTCATACATTTTAGAATTCACTAAGTCATAAAAAATAATAAATAATTAATATCTAATTTTTGAATTTTTGAATAATTAAGATATTAGGTATAATAAGTTAAAGTTAAAGTATGTAGAGCCCGTAGCCGTAAAACCGGTTATTTAAAAAAACTACTGTCATTATTTGTCTGACAGCTTCTGTCAGTCACAGATTAGTTAATCTGTGGTTTGCTTGTTTGTTTTTGTTCAATGTACTCTATGTTTTTGTTGTTTTCTTGAAACATAAGTAGGGAGGGGGAAATTCATAATTTTAACTTTTAGATAAAAGAAAAGAATACAATACAAATTACAATGACAGTGATAGAAGTTTGCATCGACAGCTTAAAATCAGCTTATAATGCAATCAATGGTGGTGCAGATGAGTTGGAGCTATGCAGTTCCCTGGTAGAAGGCGGGCTTACTCCTTCGCCAGGTCTAGTAGTAGAAGTTGTTAAGTTGGTTTGTATGATTGTATTCTAATAATCGAGGCTTGTGCTTGATTACTAAGTTTTTTTTAGGTCGCTTGTCTAAGGCTTAAATTAAAATGTTCGGAGTTAGATTCTTCTATTGTAACTTTATTTTATTTCTAATGCTTTAAAACTTTTATTTATTAACAGTAAGTTATAAATAATTTATGTTTTAGAAAATGAGTTTAATTGCTTTGTATGTTTTTACAGGTAAATAGTAAATTCTATGCAGATAACTCCAAAAAGGTACTTACTTAACTATTTTTTTCTTATTAATATTCCACTGCTTATTTTCAATAAACATTTTTCAAACATTCTGTAGAGGATTAATATTCTTATAGAAATACCCCTATTTGACATAAAATGATTATCTTTATATTAAAAAACAGTCTTTGTTAATAAAAACATCCACATCAAAGTAACTTGTAGTAAAGTTAATATTAGTAGTAAATATTTTGGAACATAAATAGGACTAAAAAAAACGAATCTTACAAATAACTTTATGTGGAATTATTGTTATAGTTTGGTGTTCAATAACATTTGCAAATGTTGCTCCCACAGAGAAACTGACGTGGGCACAATAAATGACAGTTTAATTTTAATAATATTTTATAATTACAGCCAAAAGTAAATATTATGATAAGATGCCGGGGAGGATCAGATTTTTGTTACTCAGAAGATGAAATGAAAACAATGCTTTCTGATATTGAAGTTTACAAAAGTTTCCAGGTTGACAGATTCGTCTTTGGAGCTCTAACTGACAAACAGGAGATAGATAGGACAAACTGTTCCAGAATTATAGAGAAAGCATCTCCATTACCTGTGACTTTTCATAGAGCTTTCGACCTAACTATAGATCCTAAAAAAGCTATAGAAGACATTATAAATCTTGGTTTCAATAGACTCTTAACTAGTGGGAAACAAAGTTCTGCCGATAACAATACAGCAATAGAACTTCTTACTTTTCTACTAGAAAATTTTGGTAAAAACATTGAAATAATGCCCGGTGCTGGTGTTAATTGTGACAATGTGCACATATTTGGTAAGATTGGATTCAAAATTATTCACAGTTCGTGTAAAAAAACTAAACATTTACCTGAAATAGGTAATTTGTGCATGGGCAGTAATATACTTTATGTGACTGATGAAGATTTAGTACGGAAGATGAAGAAAATTGAGCCTTGCTCCAGAAATTAAAAGCTCCAAAACTGAAAAAAGAATAATACCCAATAATGTGCCAGGGGAACATCTGTCCAATGATAGATAATCAAGATGACCCTGGCGTAAACTCGGATTTAGATGCCCTACATGCGGGAAAACTTACAAGAGACTACCAGAGAGAGAAAGCCTGGTACCAGAAACATTTTATGACACAATGGTGTTGAAGCACGACAGCCATCGGTCAGTTCTTTGACTAACACTGCAGATAGAGTTGACATATATCCCAAAGTGAGCCAATGTGTCAAAACTGGAAAGAATTTGGCGGTACTATTTGGAGCATCCAGGATCCAAACAAGACCTTAATAGCCAAGTTTTTACTTTCCAGGACTCTATTCACACTTATTTTTTTTGGAACATTACCTACCACTAAATTGTTAACATCCCGAAGGACCACAGTATTAAAGTGAATTAATATTATGACCTAACAAATGAACTAACTAAAAAATGGCTATCTATGTCGTTAATTTGTACGCCGTAGAAGAGAGGTGCGAGAGGATTACCAGCAAAATCTCTCAATAACTTGCTTAAAGTCCTTGGCCTCTCTAGAACTGCAGCTAGTTCTATATTAGAACGGGTATCCAAAGCTGCTCTAATAGGATCTTACTAAATTTGGCGGCAGGGAGACCAACATGAGCGGAGGAGGGGAGTGTTAATCTATTGTCAAAGAATTCCTTAACCCTACATCGAATGGCCACAAGTCCTGGACTTCGCTTGGAGATTTTTCTCTACCACGCGATAGACCCGCACGGTGAATTCATGGATTGCTAAAGATATTCGTCTCTCTACTTAATGGAGCTGTTTATTTACTTAAGGTAAAAAGATAATTTACAGAATGAATTCTGAATAAAACTTGTAAAGAAAAATATCCAGGCGTCATTATTTAAGTCCAATACTTATTACGTCTTACATTTCGACGAAAGATTTAATTCGCGGTATTAGGCGGTTTGTATAATTTGCAAATAATAACAGTTTTATACAATCTAAAAATAATAAGGATACAAAAAACATCTTGGCAGAATTCAGCTGTATCCTATTTAGACAAAAAACCATTGTTAGCCCCCATTCGCATGAGAGTTTTTTTAACGGACTAAAAAAGCGTTCAAATATACAAAAAATGCATTCCCAAGTATACGTTCACATATTAGCGTTTTTAATACAACGCTTTTGTTCGAGCAGTGTTGCATTTTTTATTTTGGGCGTTATCATCATCATCATCATCATCATCATCATCATCATATGAGCCGATGGACGTCCACTGCAGGACATAGGCCTTTTGTAGGGACTTTCAAACATCACGATACTGAGCCACCTGCATCCAGCGAATCCCTGCGACTCGCTTGATGTCGTCAGTCCACCTGGTGGGGGGTCGGCCCACACTGCGCTTATTAGTTCTACTTCTTGACACTCTATTTGGATTCGGGCCATGGAAAAATTACAACAACCATGAATCGGACCATCGGCGAATTTGCCAATGAATGAACCAATAATAATTTTAGGTATAAAAGGTAGCTACGTAACAGTAGGTCGATCGAAATTACGGAAACCTTGTAAGTACAGGTTCATTATTGATATTTTGCCAACATTTTTACGTACCCAACATAAGTATTGTGCGTAATTTATTACGGCATTAGGCATATTTCGAGAAAAATATCCTCTCAGCCTTAATGACGCCATTACTACGCAGAGGGAAACAATATCGGGCGGCGGGTCAAAGTCGAAACGACTTTGTTACCGCGGCCTTTTCTCCATTAAACATAATTACCTGCCTACAGTGAAGTGTGTAATGCCTTCGTGAAAGTCACCCTTGGAGTTTAATTTTATTTTACATTCAAAGTTCTGAATAGAGAATGACTATTAAGCTTTCGATTGTCAAACTTTTATGGTAAGTAAGTGTAGGTAGGTTGCAAAACTATATAAGCATAATGTAGTACTCCCGACCGTAGACTATATAATAATGTCGTGGCAACTACTCTTACACATAAGTCTTTTTTTTATGTTGAGCAAGAGCCGGTAGCTCCCTCGGAAATCCCTCTAGAGGAACGGCTCCCTAAGGGCGCCTCCTATGAGATTCGGGCCTCGGCTTATAGGGCCATTCGGGAGGGTGCAACCGTGACCTGAGTGAATCAGTCCAGACGCCCCCAAGATCGTGAGTTAGAAAACTCACGTCCGGGTGACGATAGATATCGGGGACCTCGTCTTCGACGGCGAAGTCGCTGGTGCATTTCAGGAAGACGAGACACTGCTACACTATACTTAGGTGGTTCCTTGGTGGTACCTGGGTACCTACTCAATGAGGCTCTCAGTGACCTGGGCGACATTCTGAGCTTCTGGAATGCGATTCACACTGGCTGGCACCTACATGACCTACGTACAACGCGACCAACTACTTACTGAGCTGAACAAGTGTGGAAATGACTTACTTTGAAGAAGAAGAAATTGCTGGTATAAACTTATTTCTAAATTATCTGTAAATCCATGATTTCATCCGCTTTCTAATCTAGGTAATACTAGGTACTAGGTTAGGGGGTAGGTATTTAACCGATTTGGAAAATTCTTTTACCACTAGAAAGCCACGTTATTTGTGAGTCTCATAGGCTGTATTTTATCCCCGTAGGTAGGTATTATTAATAGGAACTACGCGGGTGAAACCGCGGGGCGTCGGTTAATTTAAAAATAAATAAGTATGTTAATAAATAGGTAGGTTAGGTAGAAGATTGTCCCAATACTACAAAAATATTATAAGTGTCAGCACGTAATCATCGTTTTGTTAATACACTGAAGAAAACTTTAATGGCGTCTGAACAGGTCTGAAAAGCTCTGCAGATGTCATTAATTTTGCAACTCGCCTTTCATTCCTGTGTAGCTTTCCAAATGCGCAACGAAGGGTATTTTAAAAGCAGCGTCATTAATGATTCCAAACACCAAGACGTAATTTGTCTGCTGCTGCTCTGATTTAGAATGATTGATGCTACCATGGGCGTATTTTTCCAAAGACCAACGAAGCGTGTCTACTCTTAGATCGCGTCGCCCAATCTTCACCATTAATCATATTTTAAACAAACTTTCGTATCTTTTTTGGTCTATAACGTTAAGATGTGCTTCGGACAGGTTGTCCGGTGAATAATTATCAAATTAAGTGCTGAAAACTTTGTCATTTTATTAGAATCCATCACATTCTAGAGATCTATACAAATTCATTAAATGAGTATGCGTAAACTAATTGTCTATATTTTGTCTAACTACTTGTTATTGTCTAACTGAAGCTTGTATTTTAGTCTTTGAATGTACTTATGGAAGGTGGTCTATGACCAATATCGGGCGGCATCTAAAAATATCTGGTTAGTAACAACTTTTGTTACACTACCCTCCTCCCAACTTGTATCAATAACGAGGTTATTAAAAGTTGTTACTAACCAGCTGTTTTATTTACTGTTGCTTAATTAATAGTTATACAATTTAACTTCCACATTGTCCTATAAATTGCGTGGTAGCTACATTATCTCGTTTCGACGCAGCAACTCCGGGCAACTCAGTTAGCTACCAGAATCAAGAATTTTAGTAAATAAAAAAGTTGATCGTCTCATCCAGATGAAGCTACTCACGAAAAATTAACTTGTTAGTGATGAGTTGTAAAAAATGTTCTCCCTTCGGATCCCTGACTATAGGTCTTTTTTGGTATAACATTTCATCCATTTAGTTTAGCGGTAAGATCACAGGCCACTAATCTTCGACTGTGAAATCTCGTGTGTTAACTTCATTTATAAACATACAGGATTTCAAACACAACAAATCATGAATGATTTTGACGGAATGACTCAACTAAAATAACGCTTTCTGGAGTTTTCTCGAATCCGAAAACGAGTACTTTTTCTGGAATAAGAAATTCAATTTTCTATACCTAATAAATATGAGGAAAAATGGGATAGCATAAAGAAATAGACAACAATTAAAAAGATTCATTTATTTTATGTGGGTTAAAGTGAACAGTTGTTTCTCTAATTCGTTAAACCTAGGGTACATTAGTTAAGTCTAAGGTATAAAATAAGGCTGTATCGTGAAATGTGAAGACGCTTACATTAAGGCAGTTCTTGCTTACCGTGTCGTGCAACAGAATGCTTGCTAGTGTAACTTATTGATTCAACACCCAACAATTCCTGGGATAGGTTTGTTCTAAACGATCTGAGTATAGATCGAGACTACACCTAGGTACATCTTCTATGCTTGCCACCCATCATCCAATAAACACACATGATGATGAATGATCATGTGTTGGTCGCGATCTGTGTGCCTAGTAGGAGTTTTCAATGTTTTCATAATGTTACTATCGCGTTACAGTAATCGCGAATTTATATGGAATTGCAACAGTTGTGCAGTAGTCTCACTAGATGGCGCTGTTTCAATTCCTTAGAAATTTGCGTTTACGTTAACGCGATCGTCATAGTATCAAACTGCCACTAGGCTCTCTGCATGATGTTCTGCCGTTAACGTTGCAGGCTTGTGGGCCTATTGGATGGTCATAACAGCATCAGAGATACTCGTATAGCTTAAAAAATTCGTTCGTAATACTCCCGATGGTCCGGGCGGGCCGGGAGGTAGCGATGCCCCGCGCGCACGACTTAACATCTGCGCAGTTCTTCCTCCCGTCACCCGCATATCATCAGTAGAGGGAGTGTCATCAACGAACTTGCCAAGCTATAGTTAGAGTGCGCGCAAGATAAGTCTGCTCGCGACTGGTGGCGCTCTTGATGTCAGCTTTACTGCGATCTCTTTTACCCGCCTAGAGATAGATAGAGATAGACAACAAGATGGCGGCATTTGATTAGTTCTTGATTTTCGCCACGCGCAAACTTATCGTGTACTCGAGTTTTAGGTAGGTACTCGAACCTTAGCAGTGAATAATTGATTTGTTTTGCTTGATTGAAAATCATCAAATCTAAACGTTATTACATTCAAAACACTCTGTAATAATGGAATCAAAAATACCATAATTGAGCTTGATTCATTTAATTGGCGATTTTCTAAAATACATAACGATTTATTTGTTTCTGTAATTATTCATCTTCAATACCACGTTTGTATGCATTAGATATTTTGTGGAATACAAGTATAGGTACCTACATTTAATAAAAAAAATACATGTAAATACCACAAGTTAACCAAATCGGACTAGCAAAAGTTTTCAGGTTGATCTATAAGTTACACTGTAAGGCTTCGTGTCTCTAAATTAATTAATTATTTACATCCTTACATTACACAAGAAGCTCCTTAACCTAACTAATTATAATAGTAATTGGTCAAATTGCACAATTTTAGGGTAGGTAAAGCGTTTAATTTCCTTAAGCAAGCGAAATTTTCTTCTGTGTGCCTAGTGGGATTTTTCAATGTTTTCATACTGTTACTATCGCGTTATCGTAAACGCGAATTTATAGGGAATAGAAACAGTTGTGTGTAGTGCCACTATATGGCGCTGTTTCAATTTCTTAGTCGCGTTTACGTTAACGCGATCGTCACAGTATTAAACTGCCACTAAGCCCTCTGAAGTATCTAAGTACATACTCGTAACTATGTGTTTTTAAAACTAAATGCATATCAGGGTTTTTTTTTTATTCTTTACAAGTTAGCCCTTGACTACAATCTCACCTGATGGTAAGTGATGATGTAATCTAAGATGGAAGCGGGCTAACTTGTTAGGAGGAGAATGAAAATCCACACCCCTTTCGGTTTCTACACGGCATCGTACCGGAACGCTAAATCGCTTGGCGGTACGTCTTTGCCGGTAGGGTGGTAACTAGCCACGGCCGAAGCCTCCCACCAGCCAGACCTGGACAAATTAAGAAAATCTCAATCTGCCCAGCCGGGGATCGAACCCAGGACCTCCGTTTTGTAAATCCATCGCGCATACCACTGCGCCGCGGAGGCCGTCGAAGGGTTGGATGTTTTTTTTTAAATTTTGGGATCTGCAACTTATAGGTACCTCAGAAAGATCATAATTAATGTGCGAAGAGGCAACGAGTGACTTTGCAGATAGTTCATTATTTTTCACGGGCATGAAAAATATCCATAATTGTTTTTCAGTGAATAATTAACATAGATTGCTATTTCCTGTGAAATCCTTTAAATGGAAAAGCAAAATTGCTATTCACTCAACGTCTTCGTCAGAGAAACGTTTGCTTCTACTAAATATATCTACATAATTGTTTTTCCTTTACAAGGAATATGATTCATAATTTTCAATTATTTATAGGCTTACAAAGGATCCGTTTACTTACGTCACAATTATCTATACTAAGAATACTTTATACATTTTTGGGTAACTCGTCAAACTTTATATGAAGTAGTAATACCTACTTATTTCCATCTTCATACTCAGGTATATCAATCAGATATAGCATATCTAAAACTTAGTAGTTAGGTACATCATCGGGCCTGTTATGTATCTCGGTGTTATTTCAACGAAATTCAGTAAATATGCCTACCAGTTTTTCGTTGAAATAACGTTACTACTTGCTACTACCACTACTAATGTTTCTTTACATAAAATTACGATAATTATGTCATTTCGTTGAAAACACAATGTTAGATGATGTTGAAAACGAAAATATGATAAAAACGTTGTAGTGACTGATTACTTGAATGGTATAATGCTAGCCACAAACGGTCAGTTATTCTCACGTTTCTGTAGCACCCATGACTATAATTGATCGTGTGTTGGTTACTGCGTACATGACTTGTATATGTACTTGTATGCTGCCGTTTGCTTTTCAGAAACGTGAGAATAATTGACCGTCAATGGCGACCTTTATTTATACACCGAGTTACATAATAACCCTGTAGGTTTTGTATTATAGGTACAAGGTTTCCTGACTAATATCAATTCACGTGTTAATTACGTATACGTTATTAGTTACCTAGTATTAAACTAACAACCTATTAATTGCATTTTTTTGTAACACCATTTTTATTCGTAAATATTTTAAACTTTGTAAACGGTCAAAATATCCATAGACAACATCTGTCGGTAGAGTTTTTTTTAATTTGTTTCTTGTCATCAGTGGCGTGTAATTCATAGATATCTAAGATAAAGAAATACACTGCCTACCCCAATCTTATTTAGAACCCTTAGATACCGTAGGAGAAGGAATTAACCCTAGTCTAGTTACGCGTTCTTGCAATTAAGCATTGTACATTAGTTGGTAAACTAAAGGTAATTAGTATATTTACATTTTTAAAACTTGCTTGGTGAAGTAATGATGCTATAGCTTGGCAAATTCGTTCGTAACACTCCCGATGGTCCGCGCGGACCGGGAGGAAGGTAGCGATGCCCCGCGCGCTCGACTTCACACCCGCGCAGTTCTTTCCCCCTGTCGCCCGCATATCAAGGGAGTGTCATCGCGGACCGGGAGGAAGGTAGCGATGCCCCGCGCGCTCGACTTCACACCCGCGCAGTTCTTTCCCCCTGTCGCCAGCATATCAAGGGAGTGTCATCGCGGACCGGGAGGAAGGTAGCGATGCCCCGCGCGCTCGACTTCACATCCGCGCAGTTCTTTTTTCCCGTCGCCCGCATATCAAGGGAGTGTCATCAACGAACTTGCCAAGCTTTAGTACATGAATCTCTATATAAGTTGACAGGTACTTTGTTTTTTTTAGGATGGAAAGTAGAGAACCGATGGATATGATAGTTAACCTATCGTGTGCTTTTCCAATGTACCAACGAATGAGAGGTTTATTTTATAACCAGCAGGTAGATACATACTACATCATACAGATTTGTCTGACCATTTATTTCTCTGGCTCTGTTCTGTTAGTAGAGATTTGTGTATAACCAAACAAGCATCATTGACTTCTTTATTTACTACTAGCAGACACCCGCGACTTCGTCCGCGTGGAATTTAGTTTTACACAAATCCCTCGGGAACCATGGATTTTTCCGGGATAAAAAGTAGCCTATGTGTTAATCCATGCTATAATATATCTCAATGCCAAATTTCAGCTAATTCGGTTAAGTAGTCGAGGCGTGAAAGAGTAACAAACATTCATATCATTAAAATCATCAGTTTTCGCAAATTTCGGGAAACCACGGATATTTACGGGATAAAAAGTAGCCTATGTGTTAATCCAGAGTAAATTACATTTCCATTCCAAATATTAGCCAAATCGCTTCAGTAGTAGCGGCGTTAAAGAGTAACAAACATCCAAACATCCATACAAACTTTCGCGTTTATAATATTAGTAGGATATAGTGATCTATACTATGACAGAATGTCTATTAGTCTTTTTGTCGGGTGCATAGGGTTCCAATTTCGCTGGCTCGGTGTTCAAAGCACTATAGTCAACTGGGAACGGCGGCTGTGGTAGTGCATCCTTTGGTGGCACCAGCACCCACTGTCCGGGTCCATTTGGGTTTTTCCCCATTAGCCAGTTGGTGAAACAATGCACGAATGTTCCGTAGTCGAGAATTAGGTAGCTATTCTGAAAAAGACACCATTGTATGGTTAATTAAGAAGCTTATCTGGTAATCAAGGGTAGCCAGTTCAGTGGTTTAGGCGTAGAAGAGTAACAAACATCCATACAGCCATCCCTATATCCATCCAAACTTTTGCGTTTATAATAATAATTGGGATGCTCAATTATGTTGTGGGATAAACCTACACTTAAAAAGTTCACTTAAGTGTTAAAATTAAGCTTTAAAGTAACGGTAGTAAACGGAGATTAGGTACCCTCAAATTATAAAATTTTAAAAATAAATTGCTTACACATTTGTTCCTTCTGTAAATGAGTGATTATAGTACAACTAGTAGACGCCGCGCGGTTTCACCCGCGTGGTTCCCGTTCCCGTAGGAACGAGGATAAAATATATAAGTCTTCCTCAATAAATGGGCTATCTTACACTGAAAGAATTTTTCAAATCGGACCAGTAGTTCTTGAGATTAGCGCGTTCAAACAAACAAACTCTTCAGCTTTATAATATTAGTATAGATGTCTAACAGAAATATCCTTTCTAGTTGTAAATACTACGTGTTTAGAACTTTGAGGGTAGATAACGAAATATCGGACTTGATACTATAAAGGAAGTAGAAATTCCTTATAAACGACATATCCGTGATCCTGTCATGATATCACATAGATGACTTTCACAGATGCCTTCCGTACACATGAGAGAGATGACATGAGTGAAAATATGTTTCTGTCTCAACAAAAACACGATAAAACCATAAATACTCACGCTGGTCATCCTGTCGTAGGCCGTATCGATAATCTCTTCGATCCTTTTGGCAGACAGCCCGATTACTGAGCGGTAAAATGCCGCCAGGGCAGGTTTCCGTATTTCGCCCATATCTGTCAATGTGATATGAAATATTTATAATGGATTTGTAAGATTTGTAAAAGGTTATGAACATAATTATGTAATCTATACTTTTAACAGACTCAAAGGTGATTACAAAAATAAGAAAACTAATGTCGAATAAAGGTTATGATTCACAACATTTGTCATGACAACTGTAACCAAAATAAGACCCTAGAATGGCAGACAATGACCTTGAGTGGAGTCACGCACTTGTGAACGATGTGTGTAGGGTTAAAGGATCCTTTGACTGATATCAAACACTCCCCTTTTCCACTCAAGTCACTCTCCCCGCCTATCCCAAGTAACCCATAAAGAGTTACACAACAAGAGATGTGGACGGCTCGAACGCCACGAGCACACTGAAGCCGTCCCTACCGTAAGTCGTTGCAACGCGGCGATAACAATACTAATATTATAAAGAGGTAAAGTTTGTGGTGTTGTAGGGTACGTTAGGTAATCTCTAGATATACTGAACCGATTTTTAAAAATCCTTTACCGCCAGAAAGTCACTTGGTTTGTGAGTGTCAAAGGCTCTATTTTATCCCCGTATTTTATCCACGGGAACAGGAACTACGTGGCTGAAACCGCGGGCAGTTGGCTAGTGATGATGTAAAGCGCGTTTTTAATGCAGCCGCGCGTATTTATTGGTTTTAATCCAGTGTGTGTACTCCGATCATGAGTTCTGGGTTATGACATATTGAACATTCTAGTTCTAGGATAATCTGTCCAGAAAAGCGAGTGAGATCTGTTGAGAAGAGCCGCTTAGAGTTCAATGGACCTTTCGAATCTAAGTGACCTAAAGTAAGTCGTAATTAAAAGTTCCGATTAGCTTTAATCCAAACGAAAAACAAATCTATATGACCTTGTTTTACGTTTGATGTAAAATAAAAAAAGTCTAAGAATAAATTGTAAGAAAAAAAAACAAAAATCGTTATTATGAGCAGCGTATTGTCTATGGTCTCTAATCAACTGTAGTGCACTTAAAGAGTATGTAGGTTAAATGAAACGTGTTCAATTAATTAAAAAGAGGACTTTAGGTTTGCAAACATAACATGAGCCTGAATTTTGCTAGAAATAAACGACCATTTTACAGCACTACCCTTTTGTGTTGTTTTAGGTACATGTACACATAGTCCGGGATCCGTAGGATTTTTTTACAACCGATTACTATCAAGTTATTTTTCCGTGAAGTACAGTTACCGCTGGAGACAGTTACGGGCAGGTGACTGTCCTGGTAACTCAGTTAGCTACCAGAATCAAGAATTTTCGTAATAAAAAAAGTTGATCGTCTCATCGAGATAAAGCTACTCACGAAAAACTAACTTGATTGTAACCAGTTGTAAAAAAATATTCTACGGATCTCTGACTAATAAGTTTAGGTGTCTTAGCTTTATCCAATGCATTCGTTAGCGTGAAGAGATAGCGATGTGTTATGTAATGGAATTACTGTGCCTGTTGTCACAGGCAATTCTTTTACCTAATAGTAGTATCTACCTAATAGTTAGTAATCTTCTGCTTAACTTGTGGTTACATTACGATGCAGTCTTAATAGTCAAAGAATACATAAAACAAGCAAATGCTGGAAGTCCTCAGAAACAGCTCCGATTTTGATGTTCTTTTTTCAAACTCATGTTTTTTATGTTATTTAAAATCAGAAATGTTTATTTATATTGTTAAAAAAGATCTATGCTTTTTATACAATAAATAATTTTAAAATACTATCTATATTTTCTATCTATTGATCACTTTGTAGGCGGTGCCAATCAATTCAATTAATGGGCCGACAATCAGTCATCTACCGTTTTCCTAGCTTTCGGGTTCGAATTGTTTTTCATATTTCTATGAGACATATCTTCGGAATATACCCTTTATAATAAAAAAAAGTATTATCAAAATCGGACCACTCAATAAAAAGTTATACTTGGTTTAACACTAAAAGTAATGGGTAAAAATTCAATCAAATAATCAAAATCGGAGCTGTTTCTGAGGAGGTCGAGGAAATATGCTCTATTGATTCCACTATATTATGGAAGCCAGTGACGGATACCTGTAACGGTTTCTACGTACTAAAACGCTAAACCAAACGTAGAATGTCAGGATAACAAGCTAACTAGGGTAAACTAGCCACCTGTAACCTGTGTCATAGTGAAAATTTTTCTATCATTTATTTCTACTACTACTGTTGAAAATTATCTATATTTATTTATACCAAAGAAATAACAGATGAGGGTATATATTTCTTACACCGAATCTCGTACTATTACAAACATTAGATATAAATAACAATGAAAAATGCAAAATATTTTTGTGAATAAAACTCTTAATGGTTTGACCCAAATTTAACCAAAAGTCTAATTTTAATTACAACAAAGGAGTGCCTGACGTACCCTACAATAAGAATTAAAAGAAATTCCTTGCGTCAGAAACTAAAAAAAATGCTTTATTGTAGGCTTTGTGTTGAATAAAATAAGAGTTGAGACTTTCATTATTAAGCGACTCAGCTCGGGAAGTGGGAGTAGGAAATGTTCTGCTAGTGCTTGCTTCAACACTTTGGTCGAGTGTTATAGTCATCTCTATATATATTACTAGTCCGCGTGAAACTCGTTGTAAACTTTCAACTACCCCTATCGTAAACCTAACCTCCCCCTACCCCTACTCCTACCCTACCCTATCTCTACTTACCCTAATTAATTAGAACATTTTATGGTTCTATCTTTTATAGTTTAGGCAGCGTACGCAAATTAAATAACTTTTCTGGTTGAATTTTTACACCTTGTGGCCAAAAAACCCAAATATCCTACGGAACCCTATTTTTTTCCTAAATAAAATTTAGCCTTTATTACTTGTGGATAATGTGGCTTTCGAATGGTGAAAGAATTTTTAAAATCGGTCCAGTACTTTTTGAGCCTATTCATTACAAACAAACAAACATACAAACAAAGTTTTCCTCTTTATAATAATAGTATAGATGTATTTAAAAATCAATGCCATTCGTTGTAATTTTTAATCGACTTCCAAAAAGGAGGAGGTTCTACGTTAGGCTGTATGTATGTTTTATAAATCACATTTTTCTTAACAAATTAATTAAGGGGTAGGGTAGGGTGGGGGTAGGGTAGGGGCAGGGTAGGTTGGGGGTAGGGTAGGGGTACAAGTAGTGTCGTGTAGGTGTGGGAAGAAGTGCACATGAGTCAAAGCGAAGCTTGACCGGGTCTTCTAGTTCTCTATATATTCTGCAAAAATCGGCTATACGGTTGGTTTGTTTCAATAAATTAAGATATTTAAAATGAATTGATAAACTTGACAAACAATTTTAAGGGGGCATATTAATTTATCATCATGATTGAAAAATACAGCCAAATTTCATGGTCTTGATCACCTTATGAATGGAGAATGGTATGGATATGGATCTTATGGAGAATGAAGTAGTCAAGAGAATGCCTTTAAGTAGATATACTGTTTTAATCTCTCTTCGCAGCCCCTCCCTAAATTTGGCGACAAACTTGGTCACAAAAAATATAACAGATAGATTATGTTGTTCAAAAGGTTACTATATACGAAGTTCGTATTTACATACCTACAGCTGTTGAATTATCATTTGCTAGCCGATGCCGCGCGGTTTCACCCGTTCCCGTAGGAATATGGGGTTAATATATAGCCTATAGCCTCGATAAATGGGTTATCTAACACTGAAACAATTTTTCAAATCGGACCAGTAGTTCCTAAATTTAGCGCATTCAATCAAACAAACAAACTCTTCAGCTTTATAATATTAGTATAGATAATATCATCATCAAATCATCATCATGCATTCTGTGTTTATACTCACTTTCTCTATCTATAACGTGAAATACAATCTTGCAAAGGTATTGTAGGTAAAGTGGTAGATCTACGAAACGTTTCATTTCTGAGAGTTGTAGCGCCCATCTCGCCAACCAGCCTTCTAGGGTAGTTCTCCCAGCCATGCCTCCAGCTTCAGGTCCACACACTCTCTTGTAGTACGGTAACTCGGCCCACCTGGTAGACAAACATAATAGTTAGAGAAAAGTGACAGAAATGAGGAGATCCGCAGAAGAACAAAAGTCATTGACATAGCTCAAAGAGTCGCGAAGCTGCAGTGGCAATGGGCGGGATACATAGTTCGAATAGCCGACGGACGTTGGGGTCCCACCAAGGTGCTTGAATGGCGACCCCTCTCGAAACAGCGCAGTGTTGGTCGACCCCTCGTCCAGGTGGACTGACGACATCAAGCGAGTCGCAGAGATTCTTGATGTTTGAAGGTCCCTACAAAAGGCATATTATGTCCTGCAGTGGAAGTCTATCGGCGATGATGACTATGGAGTAAGGAAAGTGGATGACTTTTTTAAGAATAAACTAGACCTTTAGGGTTGGTTTCACCACTTTCTGATAAGTGCCTGCTAGCTCATTCACAACTTAAATGCCTTTGGCATAAAAAAAGAAAGTTATAAAAAAAAATAATTTTCAAAATCGGTTTATAAATGACGGAATTATCGCTGGACTACATAAAAACATACATGCAGCCGAACGTAGAATTTCCTCCTTTTTAGAAGTCGGTTAACTAAGGTAGGATTAGACTATCCGACACTTAACAGAATTCAGAATATGGTGAAACCATGGTGACCATTGGCAATGTTTTTAAAACCTCGAAAATGGCTACACACTCTGGATAGTATGGTAGATTAGGCTCTTTATCCTACTACTTCATATTATGAACGCGAAGTTTGTATGGATGTTTGTATAGATGTTTGTTACTCTTTAACGCCGCAACTACTGAACCGATTTGGCTGAAATTTGGAATGGAACAGATTTTACTCTGGATTAACACATAAGCTATTTTTCATCGTGGAAAAATCAATGGTTCCCAAGGGATTTGTAAAAAACTCAAGTAGCAGCAGCAAAGCAGTAAAGTGGAATAGTCATTTATTTTTATTCACCTACCCACTTGAATGTTTAGTAAGAATCTCAATTAAAGAAAATGATACTTTCATACCGATAAATTCTAGTAATTAATTATCGCACACCATTTGCTACCATTCCACACAAACTAGTTGTTAAACATTTACGCCAACAGATCAACTTACTTGGTAGGTAATGGGTTGATAAAATGCTCGATGAATTCCCTTTTGACTTCCAACATTATGTGAAATTCGGACGAGTTGGTCGACCAGTCTGCGAAGTGCGCCAGTTTCTGTAAGTTTGCCGCTAGATTAATGTAATTGGTCCAATTTCTTACCCTTAGTTGTAACAAAGCATTTAAGTCTATTTCGTTTTAATTATGATAAGGTTCATCCCTTCGTCTATTACTAAAGTAATAATTGTATGAGTTCAGCTCAAAACTACTATACACATTCATCACATAGGTACTATACATCACATACTATATATATTTATCATATTTTATATGACTTCAATATTCATGTAATCAAAAGTTCCATAGTAGGGCGTTTTAATTGCCTACATTCAAATCTATTTGCTTGGAAATGATTAGTATTTAAATGATTTGATATGCAGTCTCAGGGGTTAGGCTTTTTCTTTTACCTTAACATTTTAGGTAGGTAATGGAACAACCCATATAAACACTCAAAATGCCTCAAAATGTCTTTGCCGGTAGGGTGGTAACTAGCCACGGCCGAAGCCTCCCACCAGCCAGACCTGGACAAATTAAGAAAATCTCAATCTGCCCAGCCGGGGATCGAACCCAGGACCTCCGTCTTGTAAATCCACCGCGCATACCACTGCGCCACGGAGGCCGTCAAATGATATATATATATATATACATGGTTGTTTATGTCGCATCTATACTAATATTATAAAGCTGAAGAGTTTGTTTGTTTGATCGCGCTAATTTTAAACATCCTTTGCAGGAACTACTGGTCCGATTTGAAAAATTTTTTCAGTATTAGATAGCTCATTTCTCGAGAAAGGCCATAGGCAATATTTTATCCCCGTGTTCCTAAGGGAACCGGAACCACGAGGGTGAAACCGCGCGGCGTCTGCAAGTTTCCTATATATTTCTAAAAATAATCAAAACTTTTATGGAAAAGTCAAGAAAGGTAATCTTGCAATGTCTTGTAGCACATTTTCCATACGATACGATACATACCTCAAAAAAATTGTCAAAATCCTGATCACAAATGACGTCATCTCTATCATGGTCAAGAAGCTCCGTAAAAAATAACGTCATCTTGTCTGTCTGTATGGAACTTAGTTGTGCTAAAGGCTGCTCCTCTTCTAGGTCTAGACACTCCAGGTCCTGGCTGCATCGGTTCACCCATGTGGCTAATGAAAAAAGAAAAATCTCATATATTTTATGTAATGTACATAAACTTATCATTTTTTGTAGTCTCATACATTTTATGTAATGTACATAAACTTATCATTTTTTGTAGGTTTGGACACCCAAACCTACAAAAGAGTACACACTCTTCTATAATAAGATCCCCAAGACTGTGAAGGACCTGCCAATGCATAGCTTTAAGCAATGTGTTAAAAAACATTTACTTAGTCGAGGGTACTACAACATTGATGAGTTCCTTAATGATAAAGATGCTTGGAGCCCGTTGGATCAGCTTCCACCTTCACACAGGAAGTAAAACTATAAATAATGTAAACAGTAATTGTTATCAATTGTAAATTATAATACTGTATGACTTTTTCAAAAGAGCAACTGTTGAGTTTCTCGCCGGTATCTTCTCAGCAGAACCTGCCTTCCGAACCGGTGGTAGAATCTTTACAAATAGTCAACTGACGTGTCAAAAGTGCTTGTAAACTGAGCCTACTTGAAATAAATGATTTTTGATTTTGATTTTTGATTTTGATCATTATGAAGAGGTAATATTTATGGTATTATATATATGTATATAGGCTGTAATTATTTACCACTAGAAAGCCACTTTATTTTATCTCTGTTTTCTTATGTCAGCCACTGACGACCAGGTTGTCTCACATGCGTGATGTCATGCACATCGCGATCATTACATGATCAGTTTTATCGGCTGTCAAGCCGTTAGCGCTGCAGGCATGTGAGATTGCTTGAGCGTCATTGGCTGACATTGGGTAAGGGGACGCTAACTACGCGGGTGAAACCGCCGGGCGTCGATAAGTAAGTTAATGACTAAAGTACTATCAACTATCGTCATCAACCCATATTCGGCTCACTGCTGAGCTCGAGTCTCCTCTCAGAATGAGAGGGGTTAGGCCAATAGTCCACCACGCTGGCCCAATGCGGATTGGCAGACTTCACACACGCAGAGAATGAAGATAATTCTCTGGTATGCAGGTTTCCTCACGATGTTTTCCTTCACCGATTGAGACACGTGATATTTAATTTCTTAAAATGCACACAACTGAAAAGTTGGAGGTGCATGCCCCGGACAGGATTCGAACCCACACCCTTCGGAATCGGAGGCAGAGGTCATATCCACTGGGCTATCACTGCTCTACTATCAACTATCGGTAAGATCTAATTGAAGTACCTAATCCGATTTCCTCGTTTAGAACACGAATTTTCGTTTAGTTAGAATTATCTAAAGGATTCACAAGGCGCTCAACCATTTAAGTAAAAACTCGGGTTAAGCGGAATTTTTAGTTGATAGTAAGTAATCGACCCTCGTTGTATATTCTCAGCAGAAATCGGGATAATTCGGAATTTGGCTATACTATGGTGCTTAAAGCGGCGCCATTTATTTTTTACCTTATTGTGGAGTATCATCATCATTATCAGTATAATATTTTACGATCCAAAATACAGCCACGCTTATGGAACTTAGACCAACCTTCGCTTCTAACGAAAGTTAGAGTGAGGGCCTTTTTATGGTCAGAGCTTCGTAATTTTATGAAATATGTCACCTTTGTGTTTCGAGGCTAAGGACATGTTTTCTCAAATTTTTCAAAAGAAAATATAAAAACGTAATGATCTACACTTAGACTATTCGATTTAAACCTTTTACTTTATTCATTACTTCTAGGTATCTCCCAACTCCACTATGGTCCAATATTTATTTAAATTAAGAAGAAGAAGAAGAAGAAGAAGAAGAAATACTTTATTGCACACAAAAATACAATTATAAATTAAAATAATAAAATAATTTTCTTTCAGGCCAGAGACCCATATACAAAATATACATTGAGTACCTACAGTAATAGCTTAGACTAACTTAGTCTAGGAATAGGATAAAACTCCATAGTTTCCTACTGCACTTATCTATGGAATGACCATGGACATACAAACTTTCAAATTGTATACAATAACGTAATGAGGCGTGATAGCCCAGTGGATATGACCTCTGCCTTCGATTCCGGAGCATGCACCTCCAACTTTTCAGTTGTGTGCATTTAAAGAAATTAAATATCACGTGTCTCAAACGGTGAAGGAAAAACATCGTGAGGAAACCTGCATACCAGAGAATTTTCCTTATTCTCTGAGTGTGTGAAGTCTGCCAAACCGCATTGGGCCAGCGTGGTGGACTACTGGTCTAACCCGTCTCGTTCGGAGAGGAGACTCGAGCTCAGCAGTGAGCCGAATATACAACAATGATGATGATGATGACAATAACGTTGTTCTTCCATTACTTACAGACTCTTAGAAGGTTTTGACTGACTAGAAAAGCTCTGCTAAGTTGATAAACTCAGCGGAAACCTATTCCCAAGCATTATCAAGGTCAGGACCAAAATCTTTTGAAAATTCTTTCCGCAAACAAGGAAAAATTGTGC